>NW_028227263.1:76745306-77037806 GCF_978045245.1 Mus caroli | reverse complement strand
CTTGTCTGCTACACTGTAACAATTAGAGACCCAATAGTTTCTCTCCCTGAATTAGGGGGCTGTTTGTACTCATTTGGCCTATGTAAACCAAGAATTTCAGTCTGGATAATAGTGCTTTCTTGTGCTCAGGAACTTGACTGCAGGTCCTGGGCACATTAATCATACTCACCAGGACCACACCTCTGTCCTCCATGTCCAAGCAAAGGCATTGTTCAGGGTATACCTTTGGGCAAAAACTCCTGTGCTGTCAGCCTTTGAGCCTCTGGAGTCAGAGGGTGCAGTCAGTTTCGCAGTGCTGTCTCTCACTTGGGATGTGAGCGTGTCTGTTTTTAGCACTCACGTGAGCACATTCAGTCAGTTCTGTCGTTTTCCCTATGTTGTGTCTCCATGGTCATTTTCCTTCCTTCTGTTCGCTTCTCCCACAGTGTCCTTGCTCAATAATTTTCATTAATTGATTGACAGCTCTGATAGACCCAACTAACCTCTATCTCACGCTCATGTCTGTTTTTAAATAAGTACTTGTACGTCCAATGACCTTGTCGCCTCATCAGCTATCAGAAAATGAGCATGCAGATATGGAAGGAGCTGATTAGCAAAATAAGCAATAGATCTCGTTCCTGGCTGAAGTCCACAGCCAGCAGTGACAACCAAACTTTGCCGTGTTACATTGCCACCAGGATCTAAAAATAAAGGACAAGCACTAGGCAGGAGATGCTGAATCGCACTGGCATTCATTCAGATGTGTAGGAAACAAGCCTCGCCATCAGTCAGTCACCTTGAAGAAAGAGGACCAGGAAAGGGGAAAGCATATTCCTCTGTGACTTGGCTCTGTCAGCATCACTATATTGCTGGCCTCATTAAACCTGAAAAGCTGCTGCTCTAAGTTTGGGGGCATTTCTCATCTTCCTAGAAAGAGACCAGTGGCCGCTTTATATTTAACTGTGTGTGGTTTTACCTTTCCCCTGATTGTGGTGTATGTTAGATCCATGCACTGCTTGAAGACGCACGGGGACTATGTAACTGGTCAACTTTCACCCACAAATGTGAAGGGCAGGAAAATGTATTTTAGCCCCATCAAAACTCTATAAAGATGTACTCTCTTCTTAAGTGAAATAAAAGGAATGAGAGTAAGGCATGAGAACAGGACCCTCACCTTGACTTCCTTTAAATGTACTGATTTGATTTTCTACATACACCAATCATTATCACATGTTATCAGTGAGAATCAATTAGAAAGTGACAGGAAGTCATGAGACATTTATTTTAATGCATATGAAATATGAAAACAGTTCATACAAATGAAAATTTTGCTCTTTAATTCCATATAAATTTTAGATGACACTGGGACTTCAGGACTCCTATTTTATATCTTCCTTTCCTATGGGCTTTCTCACCAATGTATAAAATAGGAAACCGCATGAAAAAGGTTAAAAATTATTTATTCCAGTGATACATTGGTATCCCTTGTTGGCACTTCTCAAGGAGGAACTGGGCAAATACTAGATATTTTGAGCCAAGTTTTGTTAAGTAGAGTGAGCTAAATGGTGTACTAAACTTCTTTATTGATTTAAGATCATTGTGAGTTCTGTAATATTTGAAATCCAAGAGAAAAATTGGAAAGAAAATTCTATCTACTCTTTATGTAGGAGAAAGACTTGACGATACTTCACCGTGAGGACCAAATTCAGGCCTGGGATTTCAGGTTTCGCTTTCTGATTACTTACACTATGTGTTAAATATGTAACTCCAAAAGGAATAATCTTGGTTGTCTTTTATCTGGAAATTAAATCTGAAACTCTAAGAAGCAAGAATATGTATTGTGATAGTCATGTTGAAAAACAAAAAGCAAAACAAAAATAAACCATGAACAAAGGTACTACCGCTTTTAAAGAGTTAATTGTTTGAAATTGTGGATGACGATATGGAAAATGCTGGCTCTGACTTACCCTAATTAACATGATTATAAGACAAAATAATGAATCTAAATTCTAACTTCCATGCCTCCATAGCTCCTTAGTCTTTCCTTCTTTTCTTTCTTTTTTTGTTTTTTTGTTTTGTTTTTTGTTCTGTTTTATTTTGTTTGTTTGTTTGTTTTTTGAGACAGTGTTCCTCTGTGTATCCCTGGCTGTCCTGGAACTCACTCTGTAGACCAGGCTGGCCTCGAACTCAGAAATGCCTCTGCCTCCCAAGTGCTAGAATTAAAGGCGTGCACCACCACTGCTGGTGTCATAGCTCCTCTTTATATGCCTTCTTCCAAGTGAAATGCCCATTCAAGGCATATTTTGACTAAAAATGTACAAGCCAATCCCCCAGTTTTAAAAGGAAGCACACATTTTTTGGACACTCAAATACTAATTTTGAAATGGACAATATAGGCTTCTAAGATAAATTTCCCTCCTTGCTTCTTTGGAAAGGTTTAGTTTTTCTTCGTGTAATTTTTTTTTCTGCAGCTGTACAAAAACACTTTCATTAACCCAAGAATGGATTATTTGGAGTGCTAATTAATTGATTCTTCAAAATGCCAATTGACACACTCCCAGGGAAAACCTGATCTAAGCAACTATGTTAATCAAGCTATTGTACTTCTGCTTCTGCCTGAATATCAGACCATCTGAAATGAAGAGAACTTTGCCTCTACTCGCCTGGCCCTCTCGTGGGCAGCTAATTAATATGAGCCGAATATGACAGTTGTGCTTGTACATTCACCACACTGCCTGACAATAACTCTGTAAAATTACATTTCAGATAAAGAATGGAAACAGTGTTAAATACCATTATTTGCCTGCTTCTGATGTCGGGGAGTCATTATGAAAGCAATTACAGGGGTTTCTGTGTCTCTATGTCTATGAGGTATTTATTATCTGGATCTGTCTGAATTCTTGGCCAGGTGGAGAGTATATGGCATATTAAAGACAAGGAATTCAGTCACAATTACCAGGACGAGAACTGAAGAAGGAACACAGAGTTCTGCACGTGAACCTTCCAGAAAAACAGTACGTTCATGGTCAAGGATAGAGGTCTGGGAAAAATTGTAGACCCTCTTTTATTTTAAAACTTAAAAACAACAACAACAAAAAAACTCCCTGGGTTTACAAAACTCCAAGATATCAAGCAAAAATTAACCCTGAGATGGGAGTAAAAAAAGACAGAAGAGAAAAGAGGAAAATGAATGAATGGTGGCAGCAGTTACACAACTTACGTCACTTCTCAGCGTTGAGAACATGGGGATGGAATCCAATGATGCTTTATAGGAGAGACAGTTTTCACCAGCTAAAATTTGGCAAGGTGTTTTCTACAGTTGGAGCTGGGAATACAAAGGACACTACATTCATGCTCTATACAGGGCTATGTCCCACATTTTCGAATTCTGGTATGGTCTGAACTCTTTTGTATGTGATAGGCTTGACTCTTTTATCCCAGGAATGTCTCAGGACTTTAAAGGGCATTGCTGAATGACAACAAAGCTGTATGCTGCTGGCCCCACAGAGGAGCTTCCACCTAGGTTGGTGTCTGAGAATGGGCCTCTATATGATCCCACTCAGCCAGTATTGATCGCCTGCTCCCCAGAGTGGTCAGCATTCTGCAGATACTCTGGGGAATGAGACATGAAAAGTCAGATGGAAGGAGGGCTCTGCTTTCAAGGGACTGGGAGGAAGCAAAAGGAAACTGATCATGTGGGGTGTGGGTTTTGGGGAAAGATGGTGTGCACTGAGGTTTGGCAGGTAGGCAAATGCTGGTGTGGAGAGTTAAGTAAATCGATACTGTCATGTGAACAAGAGGTAATGTTGACGCTTGAGTGACCTTCCGTCTAGACACAAAGTGTTTCCTCTTCACTAACTCACCTCTTTCCCAGTGTTCCATCATAGATGGAGCAACTGGACAGGAGATTCTCAGCAGGAGTTTGGAAGTGCTTATTGCAAATGGAAAAAAAAAGTCCTGGAAGAAGTAAATTCTCCAATTTCCTACCCTCTGGGGATCTTAACTAAGTCACATAAATGGCCACTATAATTTATAATAAAGATAAAAAGACAATTCTTCGAAGAGGTAAACTACCACTCTGAGTATCGAGCAGGCTTAGGCTGGAGAATGATTAACTAGGACATACTTGGAGGGATAAGCAGATTGACTGGATGGAACCTTAGGTCATACTCCTGATGTAATCTACCTGCTCATAGCAGTCACATGACTCCAAGAGACCACAGTGTGGAGCAACAAACAGAATCCATAACAGCTAGTACCACAAACAGGCGACCTCAGCTTCCATGAAGCATCTCCTTCTTCTTCCCCTTTCCCTTTCCTCCCTCTCCTACTGCTTCTTCATTGCTGGAAGCATAGTGAAATCTTGATATAGTAACATCGCTGTCCATTTAAAAGGGGGTGCTCGGAAGGTGCTACACTATGTAGGAGGATGCGTTAGGCACCTGCTCGCAAATACTGAGCTATTTCACCTACTGAGAAAGGGGTTGGTCACAGAGATCTCAGGCAAAGGGCTTCACTGAACAATGAGTACAGAGTGTCTCTGAGGTGAGGGCACCCCATGAAAACCAGGGGTGTGTTACAAGGCTTTAGGGACATTTTATTCTAGTAAAGCTGGAATTAACTCATTACAAATGAGTTTATAATCCCAGCCTTTATAGTACACAAGGACTCTATATCTGATTTTTTTTTTTTTTGCCTCCAAAACTAATGAAGGGTTACATGTGCTTTTCAGTCTGGTGCATAATGGGAAGCATAAACAATCATGATAAGGGTAAGCGACAGGGGAAGTAGAATGAGACAGCCCAGGTTTGCTACCTCTCGATCAAGATGAGTATCTCAGTCCTCTCTTAAGTAGAAAGGCCAAGACCATCCACAGGGACTGCTGCTCTAGTAGTGAAATCAAAGAATTTTTTCTAGCCCTCCATTGGCTACAAAGCAAGAACCTGAGATGTGTTAGCACTCTTGGTCTTTCATTTTTTCATTTAACATTCCAAACTTTATTGGGAGTAAGGGAGACTCCCAATGGCAAGTATGTTTGATATGTTTTCATGTTTTCACTTTCTTTTATAAGCTGTATAGTGATTAAACACCCATAAGGAAAACTATCCTTCCAGGAGGAGTTAGATTACTGTGCAGTAAGGAGCTGAGACCTCCCAGCACCTTGAAGCAGAACCACAAGTTCAGGTATGTCTTGTGCTCCAGCTCTTAGAATGGCTCTTTGCAGCCTCAGCACCATGTCCTTCCTACCGAGGGACCTAGTATGCTGCATGGTACTGTGTCAAGAGAGAGAGAGAAGCAGAGGACTGGCACAGTTTCGTGCTTCAGGCTACCAACGATTCCTGCCAACTTTTCTCACAATAGTGGCACAGAGGTAGTCACAGGGTCTCACCCAGCCACAATGATCCCAGCAATCATTTGCCCAGAAGAGCTGAGATGTGATGCTCTGGTGGCCATCATGGGTTGTGAAAAGATGCCTTCCCAGTGTGCTCTTAAATTGTCACTTTGTGAATAGGCAGAGCAAGGTGACTGGAGTTAACAAAATGAGTCCTCTGGGACTTCCAGTATGCCTCCTAGTGCTGACTTTGATTCAAGAAGTATCAGCTTACCAGAATTATATAACCGAGATCAAGAGCTTGTCTTCAGGCTCCGTTTTGTCACAAGCATGAAGACACAGAGACAATAGCATGCTCAAGGAGATGCTGTCTACATTGGCTACAAACTCAGGGAAACCTCTCTCCTGCATTATCAGCCCTCCTTTTTGGTCCACTGATCAATAACTCTAGCCACACAAAAAGCATCAAAGACATCCCAAAGGCACAAGTCGCCAAAGGGAATAAAAAGAAAATGACGCATACATTAATGTCCTCGGTAGAACTGGCAGACAACTTTGTAGGCCTGAGGCCTACAAGGGGTCAGTGCTGATTGGGATGCTTAAAATTATAGGGCCAGGACAGAATTTCCTTAGGATAGGGCTTTCTAAGCCTCAAGAGGAAGGAATTTTAGTGCAAAGACTAACAGTTTTACAATCTGTTTTCTCATCAAGTATCTAAGGGGGAAAGGTATTTTGAAATACAGAGTAATAAAATACCAGCATATTAATATTGGAAACAGTTCCAACACATGGGGGGTTGATAAGAGTACAGGGAGGAGCCTGCATTCCTATCTGTTGTCCCTGATGGCATAAATTGGGGGAAAAAAAACAATTTTTTTTAAAGCAACTTGGAAATCTGTAGCAATATCCAAAACCTTCCTGTGGACTTTCACTGTGCAATTTCACTTTCAGAACTCAAGTCTACAGCAAACAAGGCGAGATGTGTCTCCAGGTACATTTTCACAGATTATCAACCTCTCATTTTTATAACAGGGAAGTAATGGAAGTAAGTAGGCACCAGGCAGTTAGGTAGATGTGACATGTGAAATACTGATAAATCACTGAAAATAAAACTGTGGAAGATGATTCGATTGAAAGGAGGAGGTGGTGGTGCCATAGTCCTTTGTAATGCGCTGTAGTCAGTCCCCCATGAACAGAGAAAAGGGAACAGGACAAGAGAAACGAAAAATGACACAGGACATGGCCAATTTGTCTTTTTCTCCTGGTATTTTTTTTTATTATATGCCATCTAGAGAAACATGCAAACAATACAAAAATGAGCCATTAACATCAGTCTTGGTGGTTTCCTCGTGTTTCTGCATGTGTTTTCTGTGGGTCAAGTCCAGTATCATCTATGGGGCAAATGAGTCATACGGACAAGGCACACTGATGTCAAACTGTGTCCTAAGATTGGCTCTGTGGCTACAAGTTTCTATAAAGAATGTGCATTTGCGATAGTGTTTGTAAATAATAATGCATATCTAAAAATTGAACTGAAGCAGTGAAACGCTTGAAATTTTATTTTATATATTTGTTTCAATGTACTTTCCTTTGAAAACACTGTATTATGCTTAGCATGGGCCATGTGAAGGCACAACATCTCTCCTTTTCAAGGGTTAAGTTGTTGTTAGACTCAGAAGATAGGAACAAATCGTTAATATGTCACATTTTTAGAGGAAACACATTCTGACATTTGTTAATTAAACTTCTCTTAAGGTTGGATGCATTGTCAAGATAGGATATATTTTCAGGGAAGCCTTGTGATCTCACCAAGTGTTAAAATAATCCAAAAGCTAGTTTTGACAGTCTACCTAATGTAGATAAAAAAGATATTTAGAGCTGATGCAAATCAGAAGAAAAAGGAAAATCTGATTCATCCTGTCAGTTAGCAGTTGCCAAAACAAGAGAGATGTGGCTCCCTTCCTTCTAAAAATGCGGGTGGTTTTTAGAGAAATTTCACTTCACATAATGAGTGTTGCTTAATTATGAAATTAAAAGTACGGCACAGGGTATACTTTAGTAGGTACCAATAGAGTCAAAAGGTTCAATGTTTATCAAACATCAACTATTCATATCCAATATTAAATGAATTTGGCAATTTTACATTATCAATCTTGACAGTGTTTGAGAGATTTCTTGTGCCTGTTGATATTTTGATTAATGATCTTCTCTTGGGAGACTGTTCCTTGTTCCTGAGGTCATAATTCTGTCCCATGCTAAAGCCCATGTTAGCTGAGCAAAGGCTCCTAGAGTATGTGTCAGTGTAATAGGGACAACCCTGACTTCTCAGTCTCTGATAGTCTAGGGGAAAGGTGTATCTCTGGTGTCAAGGCAGCAGAATGTGTAGACAACAATGAGCTGCATAAGGCAGCACTGTTTCTTCTAAGCACACTCTCCCTTTGGCACCTGAGCCTCTGTGTCTCTACCATAAGAAAAAAAATCACACAGAACACCACAGGGTGAAGCCAGTGAAATCAGGAAATAGGCTTCACCCTGTCAATTTCATTCCCTCCACCCTCTCCTCTCAGCAAAATGAGTATGAAGGTTCCTGGGTCATCCATAGTAGATAGACCCATTCGGAGATGTTCACATTGAAGTAGGCTGACCTGCAATGATGTGCTGGCTTGAGCTGACCAACTATGCAAAGGGCAAGTAGTATAAAACATCTAGATATTCTGTAGAGAGACGAAAACTGGTCAGGAGAAAGGATCAATAAGTTCTATGTGATTCAGGGACCTGATTTAGGTTCTGTCTTTTTATAAAGCTCTTCAGGAATGTGTTTTTCCATCATTCAGTTATGATCCTACAACAAAAGTGAAAAAAAAATGAAAAAAGTTTTGAAGCCCACGATTCTAAATGGAACCTAGATATTTGTTTGCAATCTTGGATTTGGAGCTATGAAAACAGTGTTTCCTGCTGAAAAGAAGCATCCCAGCAGTGTCTTCATTAGAGGAAATGTTGCTGTGGTCTTTATGAATATCTTTAACCACCATTACCAAAGGTAGCAACCAGACCAGTTTCACACACATTACTAAGCCTCCAGGATAAACAAATCTTGAATAGTGTGTCCATCTCACTCCATAAAATGTAGAGTAATAACTATTCACACATACATCATAGCTTTGGAAGTACTTTGTGCATCTTTTGTTTGCCAATGGTCTGGAATTATCAATAATTCTCCTTTTAAGGAGAATTAGACCTAGCGGGAGTGGGTGGGTTGGGGAGCAGGGTGGCGGGAGGGTATAGGGGACTTTTGGAGAGGAAACTAGGAAAGGGAATAGCATTTGAAATGTAAATGAAGAAAATATCTAAAAAACAAACAAACAAACAAAAAAGAAATCTAGGCCTGAAAATACGGAAGTGGATGCTCATAGTCATCTGTTGAGCTGAGCACAGGGTTCCCAATGAATAAGATAGAGAAAGGACCCAAGGATCTAAATGGCTTTGCAGCCCCATAGGAGGAACAACAATATGAACTAACCAGTATCTCCAGAGCTCCTTGGGACTAAACCACCAACCAAAGAAAACACATGGTGGGACACATGGCTCCAGCTGCATATGTAGCAAGCAGAGGATGGCCTAGTTGGACATCAATGGAAGAAGAGGCCCTTGGTCCTGTGAAGGTTCTATGTCCCAGTGTAGGAGAATGCCAGGGCCAGGAAGCAGAAGTGGGTGGGTGGTGGGCAAGGGGAGGGGGAGAGGATAGGGGGGTTTCAGAGGGGAAATACCAGGCAAGGGAATAACATTTGGAATGTAAATAAAGAAAATATATAATTAAAAGAAAGAAAGAAAGAAACAAAGAAAGACAGAAACAAAGAAAGAAAGAAAGAAAGAAAGAAAGAAAGAAAGAAAGAAAGAAAGAAACAAAGAAAGACAGAAAGAAACAAAGAAAGAAAGAAAGAAAGAAACGAAACAAAGAAAGAAACAAAGAAAGAAGGAAATGGAGGCCTAAGTCTCCATGAGAGCCATTTGTTCAAGATCTGTTGCCTGAACTAAAGTTCCTCTTAACAGAAACTGAGGATCTGTGTGATTGGGAGCTCAGAATGCATTCGAAATCCAAGACCAGAGCAAACATAGAAGACAAGAAGAAAAAATGTGGAGATTTGTTCATTATTGTTTATGGATTTCAGAGACTAAAATGGAAAGGCTTAATCAGTGAGGTAAGACCAAGGAGAGGTACAACCTGACGTGTATTGCAAGAATTCATGGCCAAAAAGGGGAGAGGATTCACAGGTGACTTGTGGATCTAAGGCATTGGTGCTCAAGGGTGACACCTGAGAGAAAAGGTTCAAATGAGAGATGCCCATGCATACTCAAGACAGACATGGGCCGGGCGTGGTGGCGCACGCCTTTAATCCCAGCACTCGGGAGGCAGAGGCAGGTGGATTTCTGAGTTTGAGGCCAGCCTGGTCTACAAAGTGAGTTCCAGGACAGCCAGGGCTATACAGAGAAACCCTGTCTCGAAAAACCAAAAAAAAAAAAAAAAAAAAAAAGACAGACATGGTAAAGGAGCTGACAAAAGGAGACCCTGTGTGGGCCATTTAAGCCTTATTAACATGTACTACACAATATATATGCATAGCTTTTTGAAGCAGGTAGTTTTGTAGATTATGTGATATGGTTTATAGAGAAATGCCAACAAACAAAGGTAATTAAATGTTAATAATCCCTAAATCCCAGTAATACCCACACAGGCTTACATTGCCATTGTGCTACTAATATTTGTGAGGGGTTGAAATATTTTTAAAATAAAACCATGGGTGACAAAGAAAGCTTACTGAACCAGCAACCCAGGTAGAATAATTTAGTGCGAGATCTGATCACTAATTAAGGTCTCTAAAATTTTTTAAAATCATATTTGTTTGAATTCATATCTATTTGTGTCTTTACAAATTGGATTGTGTATCTTTACAAAGGGAAGTGACCACATTTAAATATGACTACTAAAATGTTATTCCAAAGTATGACACCACAAAAATGTGTGTTCCTCTGTTAAAGTATTTAGAGAAATCTAAGGCTCAAACATTGCTGACATGGTGTAAGGTCATAATGAATGTAAACTGTATTTGGGGATAATTGTAATAGTTAAGTGATACCTAGGTATCACATTATTGGTAACAATGTTCACCTGGGCTAATTTTGCTTCTGTTCCTTTGAAGAGCTATACTGCTCTGTACACTGTGAAACCATGATTTAGTTATTATAAATCCCCAACACTGAGTGCCCACTGCTAAGAACTGTTGCTAACTGGTATGAACTTTTCTAAAAGTCCTAATTGGTTGTATATTATTTTATCTTTATACTGCCTGTTGTATATACCCTTCAATCTCCTTTTTTGTTTTGATCATAGGGCATTCTAAGTTTATTACATCTGCCTTGAAAGTTCAAATAAAATATTCCAGTTAACATGAGTTATCTGTGTTATTCAGCTCTCTAACACTACAACACAATGCAGAGGGTTTGAAGGCTTAAGAATGAAGGGTTCATTTAGATTCATGTTTCTTGGGGTCCTACCCTAAGCTCAAAGGACTATGGGCCCCTGGTGAATATAGCACATCCATGTGTTTGTAGCAAGGATTAGACAGAGGGCTTACAGTGAAGCTAGGAAACAAACAGGAAGAGGAATAGGCCGGCTTCCCACACTCCCCTTTGAAGTCATGTCCCAATCAGATCACACCTCTGAATGGCTCTGTGACCTGCCAGTAGTACCACTCTGTGGACAAAGCCTTTAACACATAAGCCTCTGGGGGACACATACACAAATTGCTTCACTCTTAAATCCCAACTTCAAATAAACCAAAGACATCAGTTGAAGACGACCTTACTTTGACGGTTTTGTTTCAGTTTATTTGAAACAAACGTGGTATGTAGCTCTGTCTGGCCTGCACCTCTCTGTATGCAGTCGGTTGGTCTCAAATGTGCAGTGATGCCCCCCTCCCTGCCTCCAAAGACCTGGGATTACAAGCATTTTCCACCATGCCCAGATTCAATAATAATAATAATAATAATAGTAATAATAATAACCCTTTTTAAATGTCTTTCTACTTTTTTCCCTTCCTTAAAAGGAACAAATACAGAACTCTGAGGCTTCTTATTGATTGAACAGAAGGGCCTGAAGATCAAAGACTACTCAAGCTCTGCCTGCTCTCATTTGCATCCTACTACACACGGTGACTTCCAATAAGAAGATATGAACTGAGCTACTCTAGTATAGCCATAAACATGTAAAACAAAAGAAACACAAAGTAAAATACATGTGAGAGAGCAAAGACAAAAGTGATAGATGCTATAGTTAAGATTCCAGGACATCAATAGCAGAAGAAATGTGTGTTCATTTTAGAAATTAAAAAAAAAAAAAGAAGAAGAAGAAGAAGTCTTCCAGTTCTAGTGAGAATTTGAACCTTTAGGTATAATTTTCAAATTGGCTGCTTCATGAAATCTCATACAGCAACAGTGTATTAGCAACAGTCTCACAGTGAAAGCTAGCTTTGGGTCATGTATGGATGGATGCTCTTGCCACTTCATGACTTTTGTATGAAAAGAGGATGGTTCCTAACTGTACCCAGAATATTTATCTTTAGATCTACACGTAGGCAGGGTTCTCATCCTTCATCAAAGAAATGAATCCTTCTATGGTGGTCTACGACACGTTGATGTAGACCATCCCAGAAAACTGCAACTAATCAAAGAAGAGAGTACACAGATCATGTTGTACTCAGCTCCAACTGATACATCTATGGCCCAGGGTTTCTAGGAGAAGGGGTGGAAAGATTTTAAGATCCAGAGGAACAGGAAGTTTGTTGTGAGATTGTGTCTTCTATAAGTGTCAGAGAAGCTATGCTCAGGAAACCTCATCAATATTGTACCTAAACAAGACTTGCTAACACCTAAGGACAAAATCTGATGGGGCTTCAACCCTAGAGAAAGAACTACCGGCAATGGAGGGACTCTGAGAATGGGACAAATAGTCTTCCCTAGGGAAGAGCATATCAATTGGTTATCCAGTACCTAATGGTCAGCCCTGAAATTGGATACATATGCCTACAGTTTGTGGTTCAACACAAACAACTCTGCCATTGAGTTATAGTTATGGAGAAATGATATGTGCAGAGTATGTACATCGGTTGAGTGTGATAGAAGCCATGACATAATTCATCAAGATCTTCAGGGATCTCGGGACAGACTGCCACACATCAAGAAGCCAGTCTTTCAAAACAAGGCCAAAGCACTCAATGCCCAGATGGCATCAAAGGGATATTTTCAAAACAAAGACACATCTATGTTTTTGTTTTTTGGGGTTTTTGTTTGTTTGTTTTCTGCTTTAATTTTTAAGGACAGACCTAGGAATTGAGGCATAGTATAATTGAATTCATTTTTGTCAGCATTCATTCAACAGGTCACTCCATCATCTCCCACCAGGGGCAGGTTCTTCCTAGTTGGAGTGAATGAAGAAGTAGAGCCCACCCAGATTTCAAGCACTCACTCTTGGGGAGACAAGAGTCTTGACTACATACTGAAAATGTAGTTCACGTTAGGACAGACCAGGAACTTTAATAAGCAGTGCCTCACTTGATTCAGAACACAAATATGTTGTTCCATCCCAATGTGATAGATGAGCATACAGGCTTGGAGGCCATTGAGCTAGTTTGTAGCAAAGCTGGAAGTCCATAATAAGTCTTTCAGCTCTAGACCTTGTAGGTCTCTCCATCTCACTGTTTTCTCAGTCACACTTCTAAACCAGTTTGTGTGTATTATGAAACAAAGTATGAAACAGATCATGGAGGACAATTGATCTCAGCATATTTTAGTAACTGCCACTCTTAGATATTCTGACTGTAGTTCTGCACATGAGAAAGATAATCATGCCAATGTAGCTTATCAAGCCAAATGTGCTTTCTTTATCTCACAGCCTCCTTTGGGCTACTTCCTATAGAGATGTTTGTGGGGATGTTTTATTACTTAAAAATCCATAACTCTTCTGACTTTAAAAGTCTAAATTCATACAAAAGATCCTGCTTCTTTGTCCCAAAGCAGCGATGGGGTGGGGCTTATCTGGACCAAGCAAAAGGAAAAAGTAGTTCCCCGTCCCCTTCCCCTTATACTGTTAAAGAGTGAATCCTTTATGTAAGATTGATTATCCCCATGTGGGAGGCAGTGAAGAACTCTCCGAGATGGGGAAACTGCTTCTTCACTAGCAAGTTGGGGTACAGGCACAGGGGTGGCCCCAAACTCGGCACAAAATCTCTTTTACATGCCAGGAACTATGTGCATGGGGATATGGGTACTGCAGAGACTTCAGTCTCCTGAAACAGACTAAGGTATTGTCCTAAGTCTCTATAGCATAGGCACCCTTACAAAGTTTCGAGAAGTGCAGAAATCTAGTCTCCATTCAGTTGCAGTTTTCAGTCACTGTAAGTAGCAGAGGCTAACAGAAAATATCATGATGCTTCTTGGACCTCTGGCCTTGGAGACTAAGAACCCAGACTTCATGCCTGTTTTTGCATTGCTACAAAAGTTACTGCCCTCAAACTGATCTTGGATCAACTGAAGGGGTACTAAGACAAGTGCTCTGCCATTTGCAGATGGAGGATAATTTAAAGTTCTCTGGAGGAGCAATGACAAAGGGGAGGAAGACAAGAAAGGAAGGAAGGCCAAACATTTAATAATTTGCGTATATGGTTGTAAGTCAGCTAGCTAAGTCCTAACCTTATATAGGGGCCACATTATAAGACTCACCCCATAACTCATAGCACACATTCAAGGCTGAATTTATTCTTACAGAATTTTTTCATTATTCTCTTAAAGCACCTAACTGTTTAGCTGTATTGGCAAGACTATTCCATTACTCATTCAAGTCACTGTTATGACACATCTCTGGCAAAATAGTGCCATAGCAACATTTAGGTTCATGTTAAATAA
Source organism: Mus caroli (assembly GCF_978045245.1). NCBI lineage: Eukaryota > Metazoa > Chordata > Mammalia > Rodentia > Muridae > Mus > Mus caroli. The sequence continues at coordinate 77,023,537 of NW_028227263.1, read as the reverse complement.
TTGGGTATTACAGGTTAACAAAGTTAAGACACTGAGCTAACCAACGTAAGCTAGACCTCCAAGGATGGTTAGACATCTATGGAGAGAGGAGAAGGTTTGGGGAATGTTACAGAGTATTGTGGGGCTAGATCTCTACAGTTTGGTGGAGAAGGATAGAGGTTAAATAGACTCAAGGCACATCAAGAGCCCATCGTTTTGGAAAGTTTGAAGAGACTCTAAGCTTATAGCAAGACCTTGTACAAGACCTAGAAAGACCAGTCTGGGAAGAGTGTGGGGAGTTATAGTATGCTTTGAGGAGTGAAGACAATCTCATGGTATAGATACAATTGCTGCCTGGCTCCAAAGGCTGGGTTCTCCAAATCTGTCATCGTTTAACCATGTCCACTCTTCTTGTCCTCTCTTAGATGACATAGAATCATCATCCTTCACAATACTGTGGTGTACTTAACCACTAACCACTCAAAGAATTCCTGAGCAATGCCTCCTACAGCAGGAGATAGCTGTCAAGGCATATATGGCACTGGTTGAGTAGAATATTGTACCCAACACATGAGCACACAGAGCTCAATCCCTACATGTGTGACAATGCAAGCCTGCAAGCAAGTGTACATGAAGACTTCTACTACAGAAAGTACTTCACTCACATTCTACTCCTTAAGCATTTTGGGTATATATCGCTTATGCAATGAGTGAGAGATTCTTAAAGGAAATTAAAAAAAAACTTGTTTTTTTATTTTTATTTTTTTTAGGAAAATAAAATAAGTTAAAACGTTACATTTTAACTTTTTTAAAACGTGACTTGACTTTCATCCCTTTCCAAGAATCCCCAAAGCTTTCATATTTCATTTTTTGAAGCCACAACTAGAAATGAGTCCAGACATATCCTTTTTGCACACTGAGAAAATGTAGCATGAATATACATGGAAATAGAATAAGGAGGAATGGCACATCTTTGATTGCTGACTCCCATGTTCATCAGTTTGAAGAAGCTGAATATATTTTAATAGACATTGACTTTCTTAACCAGCTTATCCAGATATTGACTAGCTTTATCAACTAGAAACATCTCTCCCAAACTTGGGAAGGCATTAATACTAGACTCCCTCACCTTTACTGATCCAAAAGTTTTTACACTACTAACATATGTGAATGTTTACAACATAAGTTGCCACCATCATGCCCCAACATCCAGAGAAATCACCCTGGATTTCAGTTACTCCAGTGAGATTCTGCATTGCAAACTCCAGTCTAGGACACTGGGGATTGAAAAACAACCCAGAGTTCCAATTTTCTCCTTACCCATGCAGATACCCAAGGAAGAATAACTTTTATTCGTGTGGGTAACCATTATGTAGATGAAGTCCTATCAATTGACCTCATCCATCAATTGGTCTTTGTCCAACATCAAAAGCAGGCACACTTGATTTGTGTAAGAAAAAGCATATTCCGGAGACATTGGATAATAAGCAATTGTTTCTGCTGATTGTGAGGGCTCCTCCTTCCCAGAAAATTCCTACTACTTGCTTTAAAACCAGTGCTGACTAGCAATACTGCTTAAAAATTGTCCTTCACCAACTCCTATCAATGCTACCCTTGGAAATGTAGCAATCCTCTGGATCAGTTAAGTGCAGAGGTAGTCGAGACTATTTCTGATGCTTCAATATAAGCACCCTTCTCAGTTATTGACAGCTGAAATTTGTAAGGTTTCACAAATGCAGCTTCATTTCCCACCAGATCATCTGCAAGTCACTGGTCTGGCCCTGAGTAAGGCAATCACAATCGTGAGATTTTTTTTTTTTTGCACTAAATTGCATAAGAGACAGGAAGGCCTGAAGCCACCATGTGGAAAGTCCAGGATTTACAGTTCTGGAAACCACTGCCGGTTACCATAGGAAAGTTTCTACAGGTCGCCTTCTGTGAAAGTAGCCACACAGTTAAGCTTCACTAGTTTCCCATGGGCCACACCTACAAAGCTATTTAGACAAGCACTCTGCAAGGGTTAGTAAATGATACCCAGTAGGTTGTTTTGAAGTCTTAAGTAGTCCATGAAATGGGAAATTCCTGGAGTGCCCTCAGTGTTACGCTTGTACAATCTTGAGTCCCAGCAATTTTGGCCTTAAGTGGCAAACTTGGTACATAGATGTTCATCTGGATATAGATGTGCCTGTCTGATCATCTCCTGTCCCCATATCTGTTTCCTTTGAATAACCAAGATTTTCCCAAACTTTCTTTGGGCCCTATGATTGTCTCTGTTTTCAGAAAAGTAATTCCGTATTCATGTATGTCATTTTGAAGTTTTACTCTAAAAATGCCCACACTAGGCATGCAGAGCAAGCTCTAAGCAAGCATGAGGGAATGCAAAAATGCATGAGAAACAGTGTCTTGCCCTCTAGGAACTCAAGGAAAGTTGATAGGGAAAAGATGAAGATAGTCATAGAAAACCAAGTAAACAATTGGGGGGGGGGGCGTTGTCCTTCATTATATACTAATAGGACATTCCAGCTTTAGCATCATGTACCAAGCAGTTGATGAAAAGGGTCTCTCTTGGGAGCAGCTCAGAAATGGAGGAGGTGGCTGTGGTCATAACAACCAAAAGGATGTGGAGACAAGTGGCACAAGGTCTTCTGCACAGCATTCTTCCTTGATATTTCCAGCTGACGGTCAAATGTGTGTGTGTGTGTGTGTGTGTGTGTGTGTGTGTGTGTGTGTGTTGATGGGGGGTGGTGGTAAGAGAGGGGTGTCCTATGCTATCATTGTTTCTTGTGATGGTAAATGGAAGAGTTGTGGGGAGAAAGGTTTGAAACTTAAATTGCTGAACTACTGGAAAAGTGACATGGGTGACATATTTCTCCTGCTTTCTTCTGAGTCACTGGGCAAGACACTTGTTGGGTGTTAGAGGGTGACTTCTATTTTCACTTATCACCCTGCTTGTCCAGTCTCCTCTGTGAACAGAGGAACAAAAGAAGCAGGGTGATACAGATAAGGACAGCCAGATGTTGGAGGGACCAAAAAGGAGAATTAGATGTTCGCTTTGCTCACTTGGATCTCCATGGAAAATACAAAATGCATTTTGGTAAAAAGGTGATTAGTCAAGGCATACAAAATTGCTTGCGGAATTGTCTGTGCAATTATGTACACATGCCTCAAAGCATCTTCTTTCAGGGAAACTGACTTGACACTTCTCAGTGTATATTAACCAGAGTGGAGGCTGTCTATCTAAGTCAAGAGGCCAGAGCAAGGCTTCTGAAGGCAAAATCTGAGGAGGGGAGTAGATTGGCAGCCAACAGCCAATTGTGCTTTATGGTTTTGCAGTTTCCTCTGATTGACACTTGGTGCAGGAGGCACACTTCAGGAAAGGGTAGCATCAACAACGATGTAAAATGAACTCCTTGAACACAGAGGAGGGAAGTAACAACATTATACATAACAGTAAGTAATATCCTCTGCCTTCCTATTACACTTGGAAGAAACCAGTCTGTCAGGTGTAGAAACTAGGAAGGAAAGAAACTGGGCTGTTGGCTTTTTTGGTCTCTATACTAGCCCTGCATCGACCTCTCCTTCCTCCCCACGCATTTCTGGGCCCAGGAAGGCAGCCAACTGCAGGGACATGGCATGGCTTCTGGGAATTGTTGGTAGAAGATCTATAACAGAGAGAACAAGGGTATCAAGATATCTCCACAGTTATTGATGCCCAGTAGGTGAAGCCTCAGTCTTAGGACTTTATCCTAGTGGACTTGGACTTTAGGAAAAGCTCACCTCCAGCCTCAGAGAGGTGGCACCTCAGGCTTGAGAACCTGGTAAGACCATTAGGGAAGGGTGATATATCTTTGAATTCTCTGAGTAGCCCTCCTAGCCTTTTCAGATATAGCAAGCATGCTCTTTATTGTCTTCCTGCCCCAGGCATTGGTCTGAAGAGGGGACATGACAATTCACATTGAGAATGAATAGCTTGATGTATGACTTTCCCACAAAGAAATGATAGCCTAATAATAGCAGCTAAGCATTCTTCTCAGGAAGGTGTTTTCTTTTAAGTGTAGGACATGGGACTTCTGGAGCAAGACACTATCTGGATTGGACAGTTACTCAGTAGAGGCAGCAAATTTCTCAGTTCCCTGAACTCCAATCAATCAATCTGGGTCCTGATGCCTCTCTTCCCAAGTGTTCAGAATAAATTAAGATCCCTTAACAGCATTTAAGTGGCAGTCTGGTCTGGAGAAGAGGACTGAAGTGGCCCGCACAGAAACCCCTTTGGAAAACTCTGCACCTAAGAACTACATGGGAGGGACAGGTTCTATAACTGTCAGAATGTGGCCAGGGCCTTGCTGGGCAGCCTTTGAAATCCCAACGGAACTGGAAGCAACTGCCACTGGTCCAGGGAGTGGGAGGGGCTCATAGCCTGCGTTGCCACTAGACACCACCCCTTTCTTAGTTTTATTCACTGTTTTGTACTTCTGAAGGGAGGCAGCAAGCTCTGGGACTTAGAAGAAAGAACCACATGGTTTGAACTCCCTCACAAGAAATCAGGCTCTGATGAGACCACTGAATAACTTTGGAGTTTCTACAAACTCTTTCTCTCAATATTTAGTTCCCTGAGAAGAAACTATCTGTTTCTACAAATATGAATAGTGCTACTAATAAAGTTCTCTCTGAACCAAATGTGCTGGCAAAGAAGTGTTTAGGGGTGAGGGGCATGTTCATCCTGCACTTTGAAGTCCTAGGAGGTACCCACCAAAGATAAGTACAGTACTTTCTGAGGCCTGAGGTAGCAGAATGATGTCGAAAAGCAGAAGGGATGGGGAATGCTCATCAAGGGTGAGTGGGCTTTGTCTCTAATGGTATCATGTGCTGCACTCTACCCTACTATCTGTGACCTGCCTGTTTCTCAGTTTCCTCTAAAGGAAAATGAACCTCTCTCTTTTTGCTTCTTTTGGGGTTTGTTGTTGTTGTTGTTGTCATTTTGTTTTGTTTGTTTGTTTTTTCAGTTATTGAGGCTTTCTGCTCCCAGTTACTCAGAGAGATTGGGATAAACTAGGAGCTTCCCTTGCAGAGTTTAAAATATATTGTGGTGCAATTGGTTAGCCCATGATGCTTATACAGAAAATGTACTTTCATCAAAGAAGCACACAGTGGAGAGAATACCTTTAGGGAAAATGCTCTGGGTGGCCATCAGCAGTGGGGGAAAATCGGAGAAATAAAGGAGAAAGAGTGACTGGGTAGAGCCCTTCACTAGAAAGAGGCTCAAGGAAGAGGAAGCAATGTGAGCCGATGAGAGAGGACATATTGAGTGGTGGAGACAGGGGAGGCAGAATCCAGAGGTTTTAGTGGACAGCATTTGGCAGAAAGACACAAACACACACAAACACACACACACAAACACACACACACACACACACACACACACACACACACACACACACTTTGACCCTCAGAAGGGATGGGGAATGCTCATCATTTGACCGGGTTCACAGGGTACCTGGTGAATGAGAGGCAGACAGAAATTTGAAGATGCCAGCTAAGGAGATAGGTAGTGGACAGAAAGTCCAAAAAGCCTTTCCTTCTGTTTATGCCCAGGAAACCTCCCCCAATAGTCCCCCAAGCCCAGTCTTAAAAATAAACAAAAGGCAGGAAGTCCACAGGGGTGAAAGGGTGGGGACTGAGCATCCTTCCAAAATAAATTACAGCTTCAGAAAATCAACCCAGTGGCCCAGGAATCCTCTAATGATGAGAGGTTAAGCGTGCTTTAAGGAGGCAAGATGAGGTCACGGGCCTGGGTCCTTTTAAACCAGTCTGTCTAACTCCAATATGGGAAATATTTCCTCCAAGGAAGTTTAGCAGAGAATACAAATGCCTGAGGAAGGGTCTCAGCAATGGCTCCTTGGGAACTTGGGCCCATATACAGCAGCAATATCAAGGAAGAAGGAATGGCAAACAGAGCCCCTCCCCCCTAGAGCTACTACCAAGACTGTTTGAGAATCCCCAATGGAGTCAACTTTTGCTTTGTCCCCTGACTCTTGAGTGTTGAGGAAACTCCTCTTGAGTTGCACTCTTGCCTTTTGGTCCTGTGTCCTCAGAGCAGGAGAAAAAAAAAAAAAAAAAAAAGAAAAGTCATCTCCTGTCATGGAAACTGAAATTAGCTACCTAGGCAAGTCTAAGGAAAATAATAACAGGGCCTCAACATTGTATAGTGATGAGAAATGGCTCAGGAGGATTCCAGGCAAGGGTTTCTCTTAAAGCAGGCACTCTGAAGCATCATATTCTGGTATTGCTGGAAAAGCATGATCATATGGAGAGAGTTGGCAGAAAGAGCGTGGCAGTGAGGTGTTTTTGGAAGCTCACATGAGCTTCTCAGCTCCCAGACAAACCGAACTTTCAGACATCTGTAATGGCAGTAGTGTCCTGATCAGGGTGGCTCTCACTTGTATTTTGATTTCTCCATGGCCGCCAGTCTCTAAATTGACCCAACTCTAAACTCATTGTTTTACCAAGTAGCTGTTGAGCTTTTGCTGGGTGGTGGGGACACAAAGAAGAAGGGGCAAATGTCCTACTTTGAAGTCCCTTCCTCTGGAAGATTGACATGGTGAGAGGAGAAATAGAAAAAGCAAAGTCCAGAATGATGGCTTTAGATATATGGACTCCTTCCTTTCCACCCACACAGAGAACTACAACTTTTGACAGGACCAAACTACCTCCAGCGAATCTTATCAATCAGGAAGTATTGATTGTCCCCTGTGCCTCACAAACAGGAAATTACAATCCCAGTTCTTTGTCCACTCAGGATTTTACAGAGTCAACAAAGCAAGTTGCTCCATATCAGGGTCCTGACCCTGAGCAGCATGTGCAGAGCAAAAAAGCCTACATAGGCTCGTTGTAGCCAAGGAGAGTGGGCCCCAAGGCAGTCTTTAGAATTCATCCAAATACTGAAGACTGCAGATTGATAAAGGCTATAGAGGGCCCACCATACATTATCACAGGTAAAGAGGAGTCACAGACTTCTAGAGACCAGCACAGTCTGGGTGAAAGAGCACAAGCAAGGTGTCAAGGGCCCACTTTGAGGTGTCAGTACTCACAGGAGCTGGGACTGTCTCTGAAATCTGCCTCCTTGATATCCTTAATTGAAGGTCAGAGGGCTGAGACTTGATTCCAAAATGATGGGAACGTTTCAGTTCATGGTCAGTGAAGAGTCTTTGAGACCTCAGAATAAGGGTCTGAAAAGAAGAGGTGAAGCTGGAGTAGCACCAAGATGGTGCATCTTTACAATCACAAACAGGATGTAGGGAAGGGCGAATGGCCATATCTGAGTCAGGAGAGGCTTAGGGCCTGCCCTCCCCCTTGCTGACTTAACCTTCCATTATTGAGAAAGAAACCCAAACACAGGGCAATTTGATGAACCACAAATACCCATAGGCCTCAGACTTTGAATTGAGAAACAATGGACCAGGAGAAGAAAGCAGAAGCTTCTCAAGGATTGTATCTGAAGAGGAAAACCAAGAAGCCAGCAAGACCTGAGAAAGGAGCTGGCGAGACACACCAATAGGCACAAAAGGGAAGGCAGGAGAGGACAGAGAGGAAAGCATGTCCTCCTGGGGGGACCTGCATCACAGTGATGTTAGGACAAAGAAGTACAGAACAAAGTAGAACTTTATGGGCCTGCCTGTGCCCAAAGAAAATGGAGGGGTGAGGGGGTCGCTTAAGGTACATATTGGGTGGCCAAGTGGGCTGGACCCTGCCTATCTTGCAAGAGAACTTTTTCTGTTGTGAGCAGATATGCACTGTCTTCACCTGACCCCAGAACCTGCCAGGTTTAGAGGGCAATGCAGGTGACATTAAAATCAGATGACCAAAGCAGAAAGTCCTGGTCATGAGCAAAAAGTTTTCCATAGGACATGGACTATCCCCTCTGCAGAGACCTACTGGGACCTCTTGTTCTGGGCTGGTAGACGCAGAGAATTAGAGAGAGGCTTTTCAGAGATTACATGCCTCCTTCTAGCTTCAGCCAAATCCCCTTGATGGGCTTGATTAAAAGTCTCACCCCATCATGAAAGAAGCCTCTTAGGACCAGTAGGTGATGGCAAATATGAAAAGCATGCCAGGATCGCTACACGGTTTTGAAAAGCAGAAGTACCCACTCTGAAGTTCATTCTTTAAGATGTGCTTCATTCTTTAAAATGTCTCCTTTTCTTCATTGAGGCGACAGTGACAGGTATTCCAGATCAAGGACAAAAGATTGCTGCTCCAGGTTGAGGGACTGGGGAGATAACAGCTTCTTGGACCCCTCACCTTCTGGAAGATTCGCAGTTTCTTCATTTAGTGTTGTCAGCTTTTAAAAGTTCACTTCTGAGGAGGCTCAAACTGGACAACCAGTTTGGAAAAGGGGCAGGCCTTAGACACTGGTCCTCGTAGGCCCAGAAACTACATGGAATACATCATTGTGGTGTATGTGTCAAGTCACTGGGATTCCCTAAAAAGTCTCAGCCAAGAATAAGTACCATTACCACATCATGCTGTTTGTCCATTTGTCTCCTTCCCCACCACAGTGAAAGGAAGTGGGCTGACTGTTTTCAGGGCCATGAGACCCTCAAAGATAATTCCTGAACTCTTGCCAGAGTGCTCTAGTGCCTATGGGATCTTACACAGAAAGCAGAGCTGTGGCAACTCCAAGCTTTTCTCTGTGAAAGTTGAGGCTGGGGATAAGGTGTTTCAGACATGGTCTGAGCTCTTGGAAAATGGAAATAAAATAACCCATCAATTCACTTGCTTTGAGAAGCCAGCTGCCCGTGGGGGCCAGGGGGCTTTCTCAGGATTTCTCTTCAGCACTTTCCCAAGGTGGCTTTCTCTGGATCAGCTGCTTTGACTATTTGAGCTGTAGGACACTTTAACAAGGCCTTCACTGTTCTGTTTGGGGAAAAGACTCAACCTCTACATGTCCACCAAAGTTATTGCTAAGACATTTCTCCAGACCAGAGCTACATGTCCCAGTGAATATTTGGTACAAGCAAGCCTCACTCATATGATCTCCTTTTGTTTTCTCATCATATGGATTTGATAAGCACAGCCCACCATGTGGGTTTATCTACTGCTGTATTTTTCACTGTGCAAGTATGATCCTGAACTGGATGCCAGACTGAGTCTGCCCCTCAGCTTTTCATGCCAGGTCTCGATAGAGCAAGTGGAAATTCTCACAGACATTCTCTAGAGACTTTGTTAGATCCTGGACATAGAGATCCCACAGGCTTTTCCAGACTCTGGAACTCATACAAAACTAGAACCACTTGAAAAGGATGGCAATAGAAAACAAATTAGGATACATTTGTCAGGTAGCAAGATATGAAACAGGCCTCTGTCAGTCTAGTTCTCCTGTCTTTAAGGGGATGCTCACTTGAACTATTAGGTTGGTATAATTTCCCTTTACTTACTAATATTTTGAGGAATCAGAAAAAATTACCTAAAATGCTGTTCCCAGTCCGGTGTGGTGGTATATTCTGAAATATTAGAGACCTCAGATAAGGAGTTCTGAAAGGAGTGCCTTTTAGACTCATGAGGGACAAGTCTTAGAAATTCCCTGAAAACAGTTCAAGACTCTGAAAGTGGGAGCAGCCAATGGCCCCAAATCCAGGTTTGGGGGGCTAACAATATTCATAGGTGCAAGGGATGTATCTGGAAATGCAGAGGACCATAACCTGGAGTCTCTTAGAAGACGGGACAGTGATGTCTCAGTTGATTGTCAGTGGGGTGTCCCTAAGGGAATCACAAGAAGGTGTGAAGAGTGAGTATCGTTGGAGAATCACTAAGATGGCATCTCTTCATGTTGAGTGACAGACTCTAAGATTAAGTGATACATTGAAGTCTTATATATTTTAACATGGCTCTTCTTGTTCTTTTTTAATTAAGAAAAAGAAAGTCTGCCTCAAGGAGGGAAGTGGGGGCGGGGAGGGGGGAGGGCGGCGGTCATTCAGCTTGGAGATTGGCTAGGGACAGAGCAGGCCTTATACCTTTCCAGGCACATTTCTACCCTTAAGGCAGAAATCTGGTGTCGGATCTCTAAAGATGACTCCACTTGACTAAAAAGCCTACTGACCTACTGGAGAGAAAAAGCATGGCTACATCTTCAGGCAGAGATGTGGAGACACAGTACACAAGATTGAGAGATGAAGGGAGCATGAAAAAAATGATAGTTGAACTGACCGAAGCTAGGCATATAAAATGCTCCAGCAGAGAACCCTGTTCTCATGGGGGTGAGAAGAGAGCAGATGCTAAAATGGGAAACAGGTTGTGCTCTAGGCTGGCAACTCACCAGGACAGCTATCAAATCATCCTCGGCTTCACAGTTGGAAGAGATAGAAACTAAGAAACAAGGAATTTTCAGAGGAAGGAAAAGGAAATCTCTTAGGATGGGACCAGCAAGATGTTGTGTTGTCCAAAGATAAGAAAGTGCATTCCTTCTACCTAGTGACATATAACCCTGTTTTCAAATTATCTTTATTCTCCAACCAGATAACAGTGTTGCCCAAATGAACTGAAGACAGAAAAGAAGAAAACCAACTCAAAAGCACACGTCTGGCTGGGCACGACTCTTTTCAAATTGAACCCATGTGTCAAGTGCATCTAAACCTAGTTTAGAAGATGCACTTTGAGCCATCGTTAAGAGTTCTATGTGAAGGTACTATGCAAAAGGAAGCACAGTCAAGGTCTGTGAGTGATGCCCTTGATCCTGGGGAGCTTGGCTCTTACTGTAACTTCTCTCAAGGACTACTACTATTCTGAACACAGAAGCTCAGAGCCATGAATCCCAACTCTAAACTGCCTTCTTGTCGTGGTATGGCAGTCTTAACCCCTTCTGGAAGTCCATCTGACTCCATTTCAGTCCTTTATACTACTGACTGGCTCTTGTCCCCAAAAGCCTTAAAAGAAACCATGTTGCTTACATATAGCAAACTTCGATCTTGTGTACCTTTACACACACAATGCAAGGACCCCTTGCCTCTCAGAAACAGAACTGTAATGGAGATTAGATAGGCTTCTTTGCATAGAAAACCATATCAGCGGGTATTAAAGCAAAAGATCCCACACAGGCAACGGGGCAACAGTGTGCTGTCTTTCAGAGTCAGGTGCCTCCTTGACTTCTATGAAGCTTCACCCAAGGAAGCTTCTCATTTTCCTACTTCCTAAAGATCAGGCAGTCTGGAGAAGCAATGAACTGGAGAAAGACTTCTAAGGTGGGGAATAGGGGGTGGGGGTGGGGGTGGGGGTGGGGGGTGAAGCTAAAACCCAAATGCTGAGCCTTTAGATTGGTTTCAGAAAGCAGAGAGTTAATTTACAAATGCCTCCATCACAACTTGGTAAGCAAGGGGTATGGATTCAGGGTCTGGGGACTAGGATTACTCATTCCCCAAATTCTAAGAGACTTTCTCCTTGGCTAAAGGTATGGAAATCCACATAAACTTAGCTGTCACATTCCCTATGAAGTCCTGTAGCTCATCAATAATTATGCCATTATATGATGATTCAGCTCTTTAAACAGCCTGGATTCAGTGAACTTACCATCTTAGAGGGTCCATCCAAGACAATTAAATGTATACCATATCGCCAAATAAAGTTTGGGTGTGGTCTCCTAAGCCCAAACACAGAGCCTTCTGACAATAGATGTGGATCATCCTTCCATTGCAAGCAGTTAGTGATAACTTATCAATAGCCAGATGAGCATAGCAACTAGGAAAGAGATTTGCATTCCAGAGAGAAGTTTTCTTCAGATATTCAGGGTAATAATTAACTAGGGATTCTTCATCATATCCAATTGAAGAAGAGAAAACCCAAGCATGGGAACTGATAAGGATGAAGTCACTAGAGACTATAATCCTTTTTGACGCGTGAGACATCCAAGAAAGAATGAACTATTCATCCCACAAAGAGTCCAAGAACAGAAGGAACATGTCCATCCTTTGCTCTTCATTATGTGCACTTATACATATCATATTTTTCTTAAATCTGTTTGAAAGATCATTGATGAACATAGAGAAAGGATATCCATCATCAAGCATGAAGAAATAAGTAGCTGAGGGAGGCTACAGAAAAAAAAAGAGGGAGAAAGACTCATAGAGGGGAGCAGCAGAAGAGACACCCCTGTAGGACACCGTACAGAGCAGGGAAGATACAGTAGGACAGGGACAGGGAAGAGCCCTGTGGCCCATCTCAAGGGATGCACACTGGATTCTGCTATTCCCTGAGAAAGACAACTTTATTGAACCTGAAAGGCCTTCATGGCCTGGCACTGGGAAATAAAAGCACCAGATCCTGCTACTGAGTCTCAGATTATTATTGTGAAGAAGTGTCCATGTGGAAGGAAATCTGCTAAGGCTGTTTGAGAGAAAAGGCTCAGGAACAGGACATTCTGTCAAAGACAAAGACTAGGATTAACTTCAGAACCCCATATTCCCTGGCCAGCTCACAAGATCCATTTTCGCATGAGAGTAATGAGGTCGGAAAGAAGGGGATGAAGCTAATATGAAAATATGAAAGGGGACTGTGAATGGGTTACAGGACAAATTATGCGAGTTCTGCTAGTCCTTTGAGTCAGCTGTGGGCTTCTTTTCTACAAATTGGCCCTTGAGCATCTTTATTTGGTCATGAACCATGTCACTTCCCAGATTGGAAATTGAGAAAGATGATTCTGACAAAGACCCACACATTCTCCCTTCAAAACAGGCATTGCCAAAAGAAATGGGGATGTCTGTGGGACACTATTGTCACCAAAACCTAAAGATGGTGATAAGGAGTGAAAATGAGTTTTCTTTATGTCTGAGAGGGACACATATTTAACCAGAAAGCAAGAGAAGTCATGTCCTGAAGTGGGACAAAACATGCCTTAGTAGACATAGTTAGGGTATAGCCCCATTGCTGTGTTGTAGGAGATGATTACATGTCCCGCTGGTAAAGCTCCTTTTAAAGAGGCAAGATAAAGCTAGGTTATTGTCTGTACTGCTTTGTCTGACCGCCGCAATTAGTAGTCTTTCTTTTCTACATCCTCCCTTTGCTGAAAAGTACTCCTCATCTACCCAGCCCTTGGCTTTGACCATTGCCAATTTATGCTGGATTACTTCTTTAACCTGGCTCTTAAACAAGAAGACTTCACTTCTAATCAGCCCTGGGGCACCATCCACTGACCACACCCTGACCAGGCATTGTTTTCTGGGAACCCTGCTTACTGGACTAATGTAAATGTGCCTTGCAAATGAGCAATGCCTATTTTGAAGGGAGCATTTGTGGACTCTGTTCTTTACCACACACATATATTTTTCTCTTGGCTAAGAGCTAGTGAATTTGTCTTCATCTGTTTCATCATTTTCATACCTGCTTGGGAAGGAACAATCTGAGGGACTTCCGTCATCCCTAAGTCACTGACTCCCAGTTCACTGGGATCTACTGGGATTCCTCAGTAGCAAGTGCTCAGGCACACCAAAGCCACACCTTACCTGACAAACTTAATTCATTCAATTTTTGACTTATGTCGTATATGACTTATGGCCCTGCTGTCTCCCAATACTTAACAATATTTTTGACCCATGAGTTTTTTTTTAAATCATTTCTTCCCCTGGCAATGTTGTGTAACACTTTGTTACTGGTATGTACTAAAGACTTTGACTTGAATATTTTAATATCCTTAAAAATATATCCCTGGAAACTCAAGATGAGTCTGATGCCATATAAATAAGCCTTGGGGATACAACAATGAATGAGAAACAGTGTCTTTTCCTCTACAAGCACTTAATGCTGGAAAAATATCTTCAGTGACATGCCATATATTATAGCTCGCAAGTGAACTGAGGGAATCAGTCTCTTGGATGGCAAATGGAAGAAACGTCTGAATACTTCGGGCCCTAAATGGCTGGGATTGGGTATAAGGAGCTCTTGGGAAGATACTTCCTAGAGTGTTAAACCAAGCTTCTTGTATGTAGTTCTAACAATGGGAACTATAAGTGGGGAATAATACCCATATTGGCATAGATCCTAACTGGAAGGAAGAGGGCCAGGCATGAAGAATGTTGGAAGCCGTGGTTTCATGAGCATATCTATTCAACAGAGGGTGTCTATTGGTTAAAAAAAAAAGATGATCAGCCAAGAAATAGTCGTGCTCAGAAGAGACAAGAGGAGCAGAACGCCACTTGTAAGGGGTAAAGATATTTCCTACCTCTCATATAGCCCATTAGCTGTTTCTCTGTGAGATATCCTGGAACTAATGTAGCTACGTTTTCTAGATCACCTTAGCCACTTCTATGATCTGTTCTTCCTATCAAAAGATGGGACTTAAATGATATTTGTATATATTGTTCCCACCAGAGAAAAAAGTCTTGCAGGTGCAACTGCCAGGAATGTAAACACAGGGACTAAGAGATAAATAAGCTATAGTGGTAACATAGCAAAAGAATTAAGACATTGGCGGGGGTGGGGGCAAGTTGCTGATGGAGTCTATTAGGAGAAATTGCTAGTGGAAATTTGTATCCTTAGAGACCTGAGGAGACTGAAAAAGGACCCAAGTACAGAAACAGCTCCAGTCTACAGTTTTGTATGCTCCTAAATCCAGCATTAGTAGCACATCCTAGCCTCCTTCTCATGTGTTAACCCTTCTGCATGAAGATGTAGAGGAATAGGAAATCCCCAAGAATGAAGTGGGGAGGAGAGGATGGAAGGTAAAGGTAGATGGAGTCAGCACTTGAAGAAATGGGGAGGAGGAGAGGGGTCCAGCCTGTGGTGGGCAGGACAGAAGAATGTGTGAAAAGTTGAAAATATGGCTTTGAATCTCTGCATGCCCCACACCCTACACACACTCCTTGTAAACTCCTGGGACACAAAAAGTAAAAGGGGGAAACAAGAGATTGCATGGGTGTTAGACAGCTTAGGACACTGAAAATTGTCTAGTTAGTCCATCTCTTCCACTTCTGAGTGTTGACACTTGCTAAGATACATGTGGACTCTTCCCAGATTCCACATATCTGTCTTTGCCTCTCTATCCTCCTGGAAGGCGAGAGGAATTGTTAGTGGTGAGCTCACCTTGATTCACTGAGGCATCAGTGTGGCATCCTCTGTAATTCTGCCCTTTGTACAGTTGCGCTGCCTCTGCCTCATTCTCTGTCCGGTGCTGAGACACAGGCCTAACAGCAAAGGGGGCAAGCAATATTTCTCTTTATTTTAGTCTTGTTACAATGGCAAAAGAAGAAAGCTTATTGATAACGCTTTTTTTTTGCCATCACCCACTAGGGCCTGTAATAAAAGATGTTATTATGTCTTAAGGATCACCTATTTCAGAACACTGGGTTGTCTCGGGAACTTACCTAAAAGAAACATTGATGATGTTTAACTCTAGCCTCACCATGATTTCCTAATATAAAGATATGAAGCAAGGGAGGACCACAAGTAGTCCTGCATACATAGAAAAATTGTACCTGCATAGTTTAGGACACAAAAAATCTGAGCCCAAGTTCTTAGACTTTATCTGGAATCTGGGGCTGGCGTTGATCCATTTATTACACACTCTATTTTGGGCGGGGGGCGGCAGGTTTCTCACAGTGAAGACAGAGTTTTCTTACAGACACTGGGGGGTTAGATAGGGTATGATGAATTTGCAGCAGCTCTAAGATACATATCCTAAACGATAAACCCCAAACACTAGAGCATCCACGTTTTTTCCTGTTCTTTAATTCAGTTCCTCTTACCCACCCTTCCATTTCTTAGCTAGCTTCCTCTTCCTCTGCCTTAGCTGCATTCAATAAGGCAGGAGAAGTTTGTCCAAGAGCATTGATGAAAATCACTTTATTGAGCAAATATTTATTAAGCATATTTTATGCCAGAGTTCTGGTGGTGGGAGGCTTTAAAAGTCAACTGTTTTTGCATCGCTTTTAGAGTGATTCTTTTGTTTTTATTTTGTTTCTTTTCTTGACTGATTAAGAAAATCACTGCTGAGAAGGGAAGGCTAGCAGGCCTAGGGGAATTTACAAATATCTCAAGAAGGGAGTGAGTGGGTCATGCCTGGCTGTTCCCCATCAGAGGACAGAAAGCCCAGCTATGAAGATGATGAACAAAGAGCTTGAAGCTGTTCTTTTTGCAGCTAGCAATCACTGGGTGGCAGGGGATGCCTTTGCAGTTATGAAAGAGTAGCAGAAACAGGGAACCAAAAAATGGCTCAAGGGGCATGGTGCTTTCTTGTGTATTTTCAGATGGCGAGATGAGTCCCCTTCTTTCCTTCCTCTCCTTTACTGTCTCTTTTGACTACTTTGAGATATCCCTGATTGCCAAACAAGGCAAGACATGACCAATGGAAAAGGCAGGGACCTGGATCCTGTCTTAACAAAGACAAAACGTATGGAGTGATAGAAAAGCAGTATCAATAAAAAAAAAGTTTAAAATGCTTAGAGAGACAAATGATAGTGAGCACAGATATCAAGTAGAGAAAGAAAGTCAAAGCAGAAGTAAGAATATTATTAGACTGAAGGTACACAGGAGGGGAGAGAGAATCTTGGATAAGTTGGGGATGGGGGAGTTAGATTTTATTGTAGTTTGCTTCAGCCTAGACAGCACACACAAACACACACACTTTGTCCTGTTGGGCAGTGCCTGGGCAGCTTCGTTCTCTAAGCACAAAGCTTGTGATTCCTCACATTTCTTTAGATGTTTCAAAGCTGGAGTAGCTGGTTTCTGACACCTAGGTAAACGTAGATAAGCTTTGGCTGAGGTAGCAGAGCAGAAACTGCTTTTTGACATTCTGGCCAGACCTCCCAGGGACAAGGAGTGGATCCAGGGTGGTTCCACGGTGGTGACCATAACTGCTTTGGGTACAAGCTGCCCAGGGGTTGGTCAGTGATGCACAGTAGAACTTCTCGAAGAATATGGCAGTGATGAGGAGAAAGAACACTTACCAAAGGGGCAATGGCCAAGCAACAGGAACATGCGCAGGAGGACTGTTGAAGGAGTGCTCAGATGCATCTCCCCAGAAAAGCCAGCCTTGAGTGTAGCATCGAAATCAGTTCATGATGCCCAAAGATCCAAAGAAACCTTCCCCCGTTAGTCATGAGGGAGAGAAAGTAAAGTCCAGAGTTGGGAGATAAGCCTCGGCCATCTCTGAGAAGGCTCCTGGAAGATTGCACTGTATGCAGTCTGCAGTTTGAGCTGCTGACTACAGCAGCTCTGACTCATGGCCAAAATAGACTGCACAGGCAGCACCAGCATTTCCTAAAATGACCCCCCAACACACCCCGACCTTGTCCCAGTCCACAAGGGAATATCCTCAATGTGGACTTTGTACACTTTACTTTGAAATTTCAGATTTCTGGACCCGATGCCTATAACTCCTGAACAATGGCATTTGTGATGATCCAAAGGCCACAGTGTGTTAAAAGGGGGGGGGGGTTAGGTGGAGACTGGGACACGTGCAACAACGGACAGAGCTAAAAACAGCACCCCCAAAATAAGTGACATTAAACTTCATGTAATCCAGGGCCATGTGAACTCATAGATAGAGGTCATTAAGAAGAGTTTCTGGAGAAAGTATGCTTGACTCACGATTCCACAGAAGGCTTTCATCCCAAAGCTCTCGACGTGTATCTTGTGGGTCATCTTGTGGGTCTTGTATATTGTTAGAAAAATCCTCCTCATCCAGCCTTTTGCCCTGTTTGCAGCTCAGGCCAAATCTCCACAGAAGGGACGACACCTGGCATTTCCTAATGCAACTTGCCTCTATCTCTTGCTCTGGTCACGTGTTCTTGGTCCTGCTCAAAGACATTTTCCCCTACCAGTGTGCTCATAGTAAAATGGTACAAGTATTTCTTAGACTTAATTTTCTGTTCTGAATCTTTTGGAGAGTTCCCCCAGACCAAGAAGGTAAAAAGCAGCTCACTCCAAGACTCTGCTGGTCTCTGTAGCTCTCAGACAGCAGAGTTCAAAATACTGATTTCCTTATGGTTGGACTTTCTTAGGACACTGTAAATTCCTTGAGGGCAGGGGTTCTACCGAATTCATGCACATATTGGCATGGATTACAAAGCTTTGGGCACAGTATAGATGCTCAGTTAATGTTTGTTGAGTGGAAAAAAGACACATAAACTCCCAGGCCAAGGGCAACAAGAATTCAAGTTTCAATATATGTGTCTTGAATGTCATTTATTTTGTGAGATAATCAAAGATGTAACAAGATGGAGAAATCATTAAAATAGAGGAAAGAGAAGGCAGAAAATAGGACTTTCCCTATCCCCCTGGATTCTTGTTAAAGTGAGGGACATTAGGTATAAAGGTGCTGTGACATGAGAAAATATGTTGAGTGCCTGGTCTGGGGGAACATGGCATGCTACATATAAAGCTGACCAAGGAAGGTATAGGGGAAAAATACACACACACACACACACACACACACACATATATATATATATATATATATATATATATATATGACAGTAAAAAGCAAAATTGAGTCTTTAAAGGCTCACTGCAAGGAAGCAAACAAACTTATATACAAATTAGGAAGTAGGAAGGACACTAAAGCAGGAAACAGCTTTGGAACTCTTCCATAAATTTGAGGAATTACTGAACAATCTCAAGGCCATGGCTTGTTGCAGCAGTTGTTCCCATGGAGAGGGCCAGTCCACAGGGGAATAGCTTCAACCTGGACTTGGCATGCTTTGCTTTGAAATTTCAGATTTCTGGTCTTGGTGCCAACTCTAGGAGGGTACCTATTATCAACACCAAAACAGCACCATTCCAGTAGACCCAAAGGCCACTGTGTGTAAAAATGAGCTTTGGGACATTATGTACAAGGAGCCTGGCAGGAAAAAAAATATTTAAAGGTATCCCAAATAAGTGATAAGTGGTGAGCGTGTGTGATCTGGGGTACTGAGGAGTCAGAGGTCATTTACCAAACAAAAGGCAAGGAAGCAAAGGGGGAAAGGAGAGGAAGTGGGTGTTACACACATGATCCATTTTTATGGGGGGAAAAACACAAATATAAAGAGTAGAACTTCCAGGAGGGAAGCAGCAGCAGTGAAGAGAAAGAATACTGGCCAGAGGGGCAATTACCAAATGCAAGACCATGCGCAGTAGGGCTGTTGAAGGAGGGCTCAGATGCATCTCCCCAGAAAAGCCAGCCTTGAGTGTAGCAACAAATCCATTACACAGTGCCCAAAGATCCAAAGAAGTTTTCTTCCCCTATTACTCATGAGGGAGAGAAATAAAGTCCAGAGTTGGGAGATAAGCCTCGGCCATCTCTGAGAAGGGTCCTGGAAGCTTGCACTGTATGCAGTCTGCAGTTTGGGCTGCTGACTACAGCAGCTCTGACTCATGGCCAAAATAGACTGCACAGGCAGCACCAGCATTTCCTAAAATGGCCTCCGTTGCCCTGCCTCCCCCTCCAACACACCCCGACCTTGTCCCGGTCCACCGGGGAATATCTTCAATGTAGACTTGACATGCTTTCACATTCCTGAGTCCCTTAGCCCAGGGCATAAGCAAGGGTTTTCGGGCATTGTAGCTGGGTGTTTTAGAAGTGGTTATGACAAAAAAAAATATAAAGCCTCTTCTGCCTTGATGAGTCTAAATTCAAATGAGATCCCAGTCCAACTCAGGAATCTCTAAGACCAGATGTTTGTTATATCAGGTCCACACAGGAGGGTGAGCAGGTCAGAAAGCACAGAGATAAAGCAAGAGAAGCTCTGCCAATTGTGTTGAAAGGCGGAATGCTTGAGAGACCATGTGGCCTCTACTAGGGACTTTACCTAGGAAGAATACAGGTTTTCATAAGCAGCTCATTGAAGCTACAATATAGAAAATTACTAGCACCAATATATGGTTCATTGGTAGCCTAATCATAACTGTTATGAGTCATTCAAACCACCAGACACCAAAGGGACACACCAAAGTTATCCAATGGAGGTGGCAGCAGCACAGACAAAATGTCTCTAATAATGACTCATTTGCTTGGCTCTACAAAGTACCTTATGGCATCCTGTGCACACACAGCCCTTCACAGATGCTTTTCAATGGCAATGGCATGCTGAAGGGGCTGTCAATATGACTTCTCACACCTATAAACAGGCTCACCATGAAGGCTAAATGACATTTTGCCTCACTAGACTCTCATGGTAAGATATGGAGCCTGTTCTCTTTAATTACAGTCTCAAGTATACTGGTCTTGATGAACTCCGAGAAAAGACCTTGAAGTGTGTGGCAGAAGCCTTTGCTTTGCTGGTCCCTGACCAGTGAGCTCCCACAGTTTCCAGTGGCACTCAAAATGTTTTCCTTAGTGATTCCCTATTCAGAGAAGTTCTAAACTAGTGACTTTGGGAAAAAGGATTCACTTCGAAGTAGACATCTAACCAATGATTGCAAACATAGTGAACTAAAATTTGATTAAAATGCAGTAATGATGTGTTCCCTGTATTGATGAAATACAAAGTGACATCCAAATAAAATCCAAAGACCTCATTTCAGGCTATCACCTTTGACTTCAACACTGCTAGAAAGAATTATTTCTGTGAAGAGATAAGAACTTTTGAAAAAGTGTTCCATGCAACTCCCCCTCCCACCTAATCACTTTTTTCAAATGTAATAGAGGTTTGAATAAGGAAACTGCAGTGTATTAAATGATTAAGAAATCAGGATGGCTGTCTCGTGGATAATAAAATGTTTTAAAATCTGCTAGCTAGAAGAACCATTATACTCATTTTCCAGAAAAATCTAAACAAATCTAACATTCTAAAAGAATGACCCTATTTACATTGACTCAAGTGTGTGTTCTGTAACTCCGTCAACCCTTAAGCATGGCGGCCCTCTTCCCATTCTCTGAGGAACACATGCATGGTAAGACTGTGACGGATGATGTGGGAAATGGCTCCCCCCTTTCAATGGAGGAGTGTTGTCTACTACTATAGAACAGGGTGGAGGAATTTCATGTCAGTTTCCTGCTGCAGAGTATTCCCTGCCAGGTTATTTTCATACTCAAAGAACAAGCATAGGAATCTCCCAGACCTCCAGAAAAACTCAAGAGCAGAGTCTATGTCTGATGAGTATCTCTCTCCATCATCTAGTTGGAAACCTGAGATCTATCAAAGCATAATTTTGCTAAGCTCAGAGGAATCTAAATGAAGTGTAGTATCCACAGGTTTGCATAATTTCCACTCCTAAACAGGTGTTGTCATTTTCAAAAAGCAGATCCTGTATCCCTTATACCTCTGAGCTTTATTTATGGTCAGATTTGAGCAATGGAAAACTGTAAAACATTGTTTGCTCACATGAACACAGGAGGGGTTGTGGGATGGAAAGTGTACAGTCACTGTGTAGACTTTCTCACAGGCTGCACCCTCAGGCTGTCTGGAGGCACTAGGCAGGTATTGATCTGTCCTGGTCAGAGGTTTCCCTGCGACTCCAAACTTAAGGAAAGAAACAGTGCAGGGTTTAGGAAATATTCCCATTCCACTTTAGACTTTTAAACTTCTCTCCATCTGGACCAACTTTGTAAAATGGGAAGACAAGAGGCACTTTCAGTCCCAACATCTAGATAAATAGGGGATACTGAGGTTAATTCAGGATGAAAATACTCACCAAAAAATATGAAAAACTGATTTCATATTCACCATATATTCATATTCACCATATTTCAACCATACTCTTTATTCACACAGAATATTGAATAGCACACACCCTATTAGAAGAACATTTTAGATTATAATTATCACACTTGTAACTTGATTGCTGAACAAGGAACACACTGAAAGCAAGTATTGTGTTATAGTCATCTTTGCTACTTTTGAACCACTCCACAGATTTTAGCACAGCCCTATAGCAGACCCTCAAGTTAAATTTGTATTGAGTCTGAATATAGTCAAATCAGAGTATGTCATAATGTCAGATATCGATGTGTTATTTGCATATTCAATAATCTTGAATGGCATTTCCATTGACAGCAGAATATCAATTGTACAAGGTAGATCAATTAGTACTTAAGTCAATAGTGTCTATCTGTCTGAAATTGGAAAGTTGCCACTCAGAAAGTTTAAGTGTTATAGTACAAAATTTATTATGATAAATCTTTAGAAAGCTTCCATATTTTAGAACAAATTTTTTATTTAAGTGGTATAAGAATTATTAATGGAATATAAGGAAAATAGATGCCTATATGGCCACCCTGTGATAAGGGAAGGCTTTCCCGGGTGTACAGAACATTTTCTTTTAACCATAAAGAAAGGGGGTAGTTGATTTCATTCCTCAACACTACAAATGTTTACAAGAGCTAAAGTTGTGGAGAGATGGAGCAGAAAGACACAGTTGTCACAAGGAGACTTGAGAGCAGGTTCAATGTCGGATTATCTTACTCCATTATTGGTATTGAGCAGAGATCTGAAATGTAGTGAATATTCCAGAACATTGTGGGATATTAGAACATGCGGAGCTCTTAATGTTTTAAGAGCATACGTTCTTAACTAAGAATGGATTGAGAAAGAGGCCTCCATCCAGGACACAGTTTTAGAATGAAGACCCAAACTGAGACATTGAACAAATGTTTCCCTTAAATACATTTCACTAATGTCAAATAGTGAAAATTTTACCTTTGGCATCATGCTCAATTGAAACTAATATGTGCTGCTCTGTGTATAGAAAAAAAAAGGCTGTTATACTCAAGTGGATTTGGGGGTGTAAACTTGTGTTTCACAGTGCACGTGAAAAAAACCCAGATGAATGATTTTGTTAGGGACGATGAACAAGGGGTTCAATGGGGATAGCAGTTTCTTTGCAGATTTCACCTTTGAACACTGGAAGAGTCAATCTCTCCTCCCACAGGTGTGTGATTGCCTCTGCCTGCGAAATTTATTTTCTTATATAGGAATTATAAGCCCTAAACCTTTCTACATGATCCTGGTGAAACACTTCCAAAAATGAACCCTAGACATGCTGGAAATACTCCTTGGGGTTTTATTTGACTTGGAGGGATCTGTTTTCTTTTTTTCACTCAAAGCATCCACTCATCTGAGTGCATGCTTCTTTCACAGACAGATAAACCTACCTCACCTTGAAAAATCATCTCTGCTAAATCTTTGGTACAAAGCAGTGTGTTAACCTCCAAATAAGAGGTTCTTGGTCAAAACCTTCCCTGTAAATAAAAAGAAGGAAGGCATCACTCTGTGGGGCAATGGGCTATACACAGACCGTCTGCTCTCCAGTGGAGTTGAGGTCATATACCCCGGTGAAACCCAGTGGTGGTGATAATTACATGGCGTTCCCTCATGTCTCCTGGACCCCTGGCTCCTGTCTAGTTACTGCTCCCACAGCCCCAACAAGAGAAGCATGGCTTTTAGTCACATACACAATGTCTCAAGCTTCTGACCTTCAGGCTAGACTCCTCTCAGTTATCTAGCAACAACAAGATAAGCCCACCATAAGAGGAGCTGTTTGGCCCCTCCTCACTCTCTTAAGCTTTTACTTTCCTTACTCTCCCTCTTGCTCTCTCCCTCTTGCTCTCTCCCTCTTACTCTAGCTTTTCTTCTCTCTTTTTTCTTTTCCCCCCTTCTCTCCTCTTGGCCATGGATGCTCTCTCTCTGTCTGTCTCTCTCTCTCTCCCTTTTCTCTTTCCCCCTGCCTTTTTTACAATAAAGCTCTAAAACCATAGACTGTCTCTGTTCATCAAGGCCTGTTGTGCTTGGACGATGGGATATGTTTTCTTTTAATGAGCCATTTCTAATCTCCGGTCAGAAGGCCTTCCTGTACTCCGGCCACCGACTGGACTAAGTACTCTTGCCTGTGTGGGAACCTCTCTCCCGCTGCCCTCTTTTCGTATCCCTGGGGCTGAGAGTGTTGCCCCAGGGCTCCTGGTATGGGGGCTGCCCCTTGTCCACCCCCTGTCGAGTGGGGTCCAGTGACTTCACACAGCCAGATGCACACAGGCAGTCCTCCCGCATCTGCCTGCCCAGAGCACAGGCACTCTGGCCAGACTCGGGCTCTGTCCCTCTCCCCTCATTCCCGAACACCCCTCAGCCCCACATCACTCAGCTGCTTTCATCTGTGCCTCCAAATTAGCTTCAGAGGTTCTTCACAAGCTATAGAATGATAAATAAACTCCCTCTCTCAGGAGATAGACATGCAGAAGGCTCTGAGAGGCTTCAGTCCAATCCTGTGGATTTCCCTAAGAAACTTATGGCTCAGAGTAATCAACTTGGTTGGTAGAAACTGGAGGAGAGTTTGAGTTCTATTACATACTTCTGAGGTGATTTGGAAACTTGGCATTACAGCATATCTAGATTAACTGGTGTTTCAAAGTTACCAATTTCATAATGAACCTCTTTGTACTTTGGGGGGGGGAGAAAAGCCACACTGTATAATCATGTACAGGCTTAGAGAAAGCTAGTCAAAGACAAAGATTGCACAAAATGTTACTACATGGTTTTGGTCTGATAATGATCCTGGAAGAGAAAATGGGGAGGGGAGAAACCTGGACATCAGACAAATACTCAGTCTTAATTCTCCAACTTCCTCCTTCTCAAACATAACCTTGGGTACAGTTGAAACACTCTTCACCTAAATTTTCTTGTCTGTAAAATTTGAAGGAAGCACTTACGAATTCTTGTAGGAATAAGATCTGTGAAGAACACTGGGCACAATAGAGGCTAGACAGGAATCAGTTCTCTTCTGCAGTCCAAGAGCTAACACCCCCCTCCCCTTTTAGGCATTCCTGGTTCTAGATTAACGTTTCTAGCGTGTCCAGGTATAACTGGTAAAGTTGGGATGTCAGCTGTTCCTACAAGCCCTCTCCCTAAGTAGCTATATCTTATTCAAAACAAGGAGAAATGACGTACCCTACCCTTGGGGACTCTTGTAATAGGATACACTGGGAACTAAGCTGTGAACTGTTCCAGGAAATACTGGTTCCTACTTTTGGGGTACACTAAGCCATTAATATCCTCATCCTTCTATGGGTTGTTTCCTATCACCACTCCAAAGTTCCCAACCAAGGGAGTAAATGAGGAACCTCTGAACAGGTATGTGGATACCTTTGAGGACCCAACCTCCACTGAGAGGACGTCCTATGGACCTCTCCTGGATGATATCCTGAGGGGCCTTAAGAGCTGTGGAGTCAGCACTTTTTCTCTCAGACATGATGTGGAAATGGAAAAAAATAAAATGGGCCTGGGATACTTAAAGGGTAGAATATCCTGTGGTGAAGAAAAAGACAACATGCCTTTTTAGCTCTTACAAACAGAGAGGGAATTGCTCTTAAGAACTGAGACAAACCCAAAAGTGGCATAACTTAAAAAGGAAAAGACCTGGGAGGAGGGGCTGGCCATGTCTCTCACAGATTAAATCAGGTAAGATTCATTTTACATTCCTGTGGCTGCACTGACCTGAGACAAGGACAGTGAACACAGAGCAGCCTTGATGGTGAGGTTGGGTGGTGGAGTCTTGGTAGATGAACTTGGGTGCTAGATTTAGGGGGTAGGGTAGTGAAGTTTTCAGAACCTGCATTTCCAGCTTATTTGAGGACACTTTTAATTTTTCTTTAAATGAGAATAGCAAGAATATAGGTGTTATTCTCTGCAAACATGGCAGTGTTTAGGGTAAAAGGAAATACTGGGAAAAGAAGAATGTTCATAATGAGAACATTTTCACAGTGAAAGATAATAAGTCTGCTGCTGGCAAGGGAGAATGGAATATGATTTAAGAAGAGAGATGATATTGATAGAGTGGGTATTGAGCTAGTGTACTGCTTATGCACTACGTGATCAAGAAGTCCCAAGCAGAAGTAGATTAAGGAAGTAAGTGGGGCACAGAATCTGTCACCTAGCTGCTAATTTTACCAACACTAGGGTTTAAACCCAGTGCTAAGAGAACATTTGAGGCAGGTACTCTGCCGCTCAACTACATCCCCCGTTCTTTAAGTGTATTTCTACCTACAAGTAAGTATTACCTCACCATACGCCCATAGGTAATCTTCCCCAAACCTGGACCAAAATTATTGCATACGACATATTTCCCCAAAATCCTCACTGCATGCAATACAGCCTATGTTGAATTGGCATTTTGTGAGTGTTCCTGCCAAAGCGATGCATTCCATTTGAGGACTTAGGCACATTTTATAAAAAATAAATCAGTAGTCTGTTGTAATGGCTAACCTGTCACAGTAGAGACAGCAAGCAATTAATTTTATTCAGAAACAAGGGGTAGTGGTATAGATCTTGGAGATACAAGGAAGGAAGAAAGCTTCCAGAAACTACCTGTCTCTGGACAGCAGAGGCAAGCAACACATTGAGCTTTGAGTTATGAGTCATAGGTGGCTGCAAGACACAAATGAGCATGTTTTACTAGGTTTACAGAAATCTTGGTTCCAGTCCACTTCTCTACAGCTCTGGGATGACACAGTAAGATGCTTGACAGTTAACTGAGACGTGCTCGTGGCAGACAAGCATCTGCTGAGCTAAATGCTAGCTCCTGTTTGGTTATGAGAAGAGTGGAATCAGCATGTAGAATCGGCTAGGAAAAGTCACACACATGAACGAATGCATCCATAGAAGTTGCCTTGGGTATAAGGGTTGGGGAGGGGGTGGGGACTAGAAACTGCCTGTGAGGTCTAACAAAGGTCGAGATGAAGATGCATACGTTCTGTTCCAAAGAGAACAAGAGGAAGAACTCAAAAGAATCACGAGGGTAACAAGATGACAGGTGAAGATGTGAGGAAGGGCACAGCACTGGAAAGACAGCTCTGCCACTGGGCTCCAGCATTTGTCTCCTCCCTGAACTCAGCCTGCCACAGTAGCATGCAAGAGACAGTTTTGCAAGGAAGTTATAAGCCAAGGGGGCTGGATAGTGGCCAGAAGACAAGTAGAAGCTGTAAGAAGCTCAGACAATGCAGTGAGGCATGCAGCAAAGGACAGTCCAGGTTTGGTGTGGAGAACTAAAAGAGACTTAGCTGTGGGGTTTGGATAAAGGTGAATTTGAGATGAGCTGGCAGATCAGCCTGCTCAATCAGATACCAGCCGTATTCCCAGCTGCGCAGCTGTGATCTATGAAGGCCCAACAGAATACTGGACTCCATCATTGCAACCCTCCATGTTGGATTTGGGAAGTACAGAAATTTCCCTGTAGAGACGTCGAGTGATGCGACCACTTCACTCCATCTACCCTCTAGTCACTTGAAGACACCCGTACACATCCCTACTCACTGAGAACATTAGCCACCCCTGGGGATTGAAAGTTGGGTGCTCTTAGGGCAGTAGGAGAAGATGCCCCCACAAAAGACAAAGTTAGATGAGGCTTCTAGCAAGCAGGAGGAAGGCAGGAAAGTAAAGGTGGCTCAAGATGGCATCTGATGCTGGGCTAGTGCAGTCTCAATGACATAAGTTATAAGAAAGAGTGTCTAGTTCAGATGACATGCTCCTCAGCTCCTCACAAGACCTGGCATTTTGCAACAGTCAGACACGTAGGAAAAAGGAGACTGCTTTTCTTCCTCTCGCTTCCCTTGTTCTGTTGGCCCAGTAGGCTTTGCCTTTTTAGAGATTTTGTTGTGCTTTAGCAGTTTCTTTTGCTGGTTTAGCATGCTTCCAGACTCTTACATTTTCCCACCTCAGACATAATCTAATTATAATTCATTTATTACACTAAATATCCCTCTTTAAGCCCGTGTGTCCCTCTTGTTTTTTTTTTTTTTTTTTTTTTTTGTTGTTGTTGTTGTTGTTGTTTTTCGAGACAGGGTTTCTCTGTATATCCCTGGCTGTCCTGGAACTCACTTTGTAGACCAGGCTGGCCTCGAACTCAGAAATCCGCCTGCCTCTGCCTCCCGAGTGCTGGGATTAAAGGCGTGCGCCACCACGCCCGGCTCCCGTGTGTCCCTCTTATTTCCTTTCTACTGCGACTGTGGAACTATTTTTACTTGTTATATTGAAATGCTCAAGGAGCTCTTTCCATTCTTGTGTTTGTGTAAGGTTGTTGACAAGTTCGTCATTGTGCGGATGCTTTTTCACTTTTTCTTCTAATTTCTCTTTTTTAAAAAAAAAAAAAAAAGAGGACATTTTCTTCTTTTCTGGTTTATAATCATATTCTTCTCTTCTTTTCCACCCTTGTATCCAACATGGCTTCTCTGTTTCCTAAATTCTTAAATATTGTTTCATTTTCCTACACACAGCCAAATAAAGCCTAACTTGACAGAGCATTCCGCACTGATTTCTCTATTTGTTTATTGTAATATCATTGGTGAAATGTTAGCAGGTTTAAATTCTTTTAATAATATTTCTATTATTAGCATCTATAATATTTCTATATTCTTTTCAGATTTGTGTTGTGGCTGCTAAATCTCTTTATCTCAAAAAGCTGCCACGGGGCTAGCTACTTCCTAAGAAAATCTTCCAAATAAAATACATGGGAAGCACCTAGCACATATTAAACATTCAACACATGATCAATATGATTGATATTTTGCACTCCTTTATAAGCAGTAGAATGAAATAATTCCCAGAAAGCATTCTCTGTGTCCTGTGGGAGTGTTGTGTTTCAAATTGAAAGATAAAATTTAAATTTTATCTAATGCATAATATGCGAGTTACCCTAGCTATACATCAATGTATAGTTAATATACAATATCTTCAGTATTAATAAACACTGTGTAGTATATCTAGTATGAAGAAATATCTAGATCTAATACAATGTGGAATGTGTTAGACACGTATAGACAAGCTAACTCTACAGTTTTTATGTAAAAATAAAAGCCTATGGATCTAAACAAGACATTAGGCTATGATGACACATGCCTCTGATCCTAGAAAATACGGTGATAAAGCACCTTGATGCAGTAAGGATGACAAATTTGCAGCTAGCCAGGCTTCAAATGTCACGACATGAAGAAAGCCTGCAAAGAAAGGGAGATGAAAAAGATCAACGAGGTTTTGGTTCTAGTGCTGCAAAATTTTGCCAATATATGGGTCACTTATGTAGTTAGAATTGAACCAGGTTGGGCACCTGCAGTTCTGAGAGCCTGTCAGGAACCAGGTCATGGTGTCTCACGTCTCACTTGGATAGAGGTGCACAGGGCAAGGATGGCATCTTGACATTGAAGCTACTCTCCTGCACATCCAAGCTCAGGTCTGTCATTTGACGATTGATATCCCCAATGCTTATTACCCATTGAGATTTTTGTTTTATAATCTGTCAAAAAAAAAAAGATGACCTAGAACAGGGGAGAGGGCTCAGTTGGTAATGTGTTTACTACATAAGTATGAGGAGCTAAGTTCCAGCCCCTAGAATCCACATTAAACAAAGCCATCCTTGACAGCATGTACCCATAAAGCCAACATTGAAGGGGCAGGACACAGGTCGATTCCTGGAGTGAACTGACCAGCCAGTGTAGCTTGATGTTCAGTGAGAGATCCTGTCACAATAAACAAGGTAAAGAGTTGATAGGAGGCACAGTGTCAAGCTCTGAACTCAGTATATATGCATAGGCAAGTACATGTATACACACAGGTATGCATGTATGTGAACTTGTACACAGCTCACAAGATAGATCCTCATTTTTAGTTAAAATTAACACAGTGCAAATATGTCTGGAAATATTAAGGATAGGAAAGCATTAATCCCTCATTTTTTTTTCTTCTTTCATTTTACTCTGGGTTCCTTGGAACACAAAGCTTGAAATGGATTATCAGCTAAGTATATACCAAGACACAGGCTGTGGTAAACTTTGAAACATTGGATAATATTTTAAAAAAAGAACTTGGACATTTTTTCTTTACTGCTTAAATATTATTCAAATATTCAAACAAAACAGACCTAAAAGAATATGAATAACCTTGAGACTTGTTAAAATGTTGACATTTCCAAGACATTTCTTCTTGAGACAGAGCGACACAAATGTCCAGCATTGGTGATAACCCTCAGGGTATTCATGTGCTCGGCTGGAAGAGCACACTGCTGAGACCTCAGCCATGGAGAGACACTGAAAGACTTCCAGAGTGTCTGTGAGCTAGGGACCATGCAGGTGCTGTCATCCTATGGGATCTGATTTTGTCTACCAGGGACCAGGACAAGTTCTGAAACTGAAAGGCCAGATTGTGCCTTTGCTGATAACCAAGACAACTCTGCCCTGGCTTCAACACTTGGTGTCTTCTTAAACACAAAACAGTCAGGTGCACACTCTTTAGCTCCACAAAGGTTTAAAAAGAATGTGAACACCAACCTAGAAAAGTAAAGAAATTCCTCTCTAAACATAAAGGTGCAACTCATCCTGAAAAACAGATAGTTACTTTTTCTGGTAACTTCTCAATTCTTTTAGATGAAGGAACATGTAAACCAGTGATGTAGGTTTTGTTTCTCATTACGAAATCTATAAAAGTTGAAATCTTTGGTGGTCACTAAATTGACATTCTTTCCTTTTTTTGTATAAAGGATTGAGTTAAGATTCATGAAATGTATGTAAGTAATAAGCTTCTACCAGACATGTATCTTCATTTTCTTAAATGAAATCCCAGAGTTTTCCATTTCTCTTTTTTAGAATAATCTTTTAAAAAGAAAACTTCTTTTATTTTTTACTTTCCATATTCCACTTGCCTACCCCCACATCCACCCTCTGACTGCTCTGCATCACACACCTCCTCCCCACCCCACCTCGTCTCCATGTGGACACCCCCACCCCCCACCCTACCTGACCTCTAAACTCCCTGGGGCCTCCAGTCTCTTGAGGGTTAGGTTCATCATCTCTGAATGAACACAGACCTAAAAGTCCTCTACTATGTATGTGTTAGGGGCCTCATATCAGCTGGTGTATGCTGTCTGGTGGTCCAGTGTTTGAGAGATCTCAGGGGTCCAGATTAATTGAGACTGCTGGTCCTCCTACAGGATCCCCCTTCTTCTCAGCTTCTTTCAGCCTTCCCTAATTCAACAACAGGGGTCAGCTGCTTCTATCCATTGGTTGGGTGCAAATATCTGCATTTGACTCTCTCAGCTGCTTGTTGGGTCTTTTGGAGGGCAGTCATGATAGATCCCTTTTTGTGAGAGCTTCATAGCCTCAGTAATAGAGTCAGGCTTTGGGACCTCCACTTGAGTTGGAATCTATAGATTCAATGAAATCCCCATCAAAATCCCAACACAATTCTTCAAAAACATGAAAAGAGCAGTTCTCAAATTCACCTGGAAAGGCAAACAAACAAACAAACAAACAAAAACAGAATAGTGAAAACAGTTCTTAAAAATAAAAGAACAGCTGGGGGAATCATCAACCCAATCAAAAAATGAGACATAAAACTAAACAGAGAATTCACAACTGAGGAATTTTGAATGGCTGAGAAGCACCTAAAGAAATGTTCAAAGTCCTTAGTGATCAGAGAAATGCAAATCAAGATGAGCTTGAGATTCCACCTTACACCAATTAGAACTGCTAAGATCAAAACCTTAGGTGACAGCACATGTTGGAGAGGATGTGGAAAAAAGAAGAACACTTCTCCATTGCTGGTGGAATTGTAAACTGGTACAACCACTCTGGAAATCAGTCTGGAGGTTCCTCAGAAACTTGGAAATAGATCGCCCCAAAGACCCAGCTATACAACTCTTGAGAATATACCCAAAATATGCCCCACCATGGCACAGGGGCACGTGCTCCACTATGTTCATAGCAGCCTTATTTGTGATAGCCAGAAGCTGGAAGCAACCTAAATGTCCCACGACAGATGAATGGATACAGAAAATGTGGTTCACTTATACAATGGAATACTATTCAGCTATTAATAAAGAGGACTTCCTAAGTATAAAAATATAAACGTCTAACTGAATGATTTGGAAGGTATCTACTGCTTGAGAATCTCTTTGAATTGGTGCCTTGGTTTTGTGGGCATGGGTTTTTGTTTTTGTTTTTGTTTTTTGTTTGTTTGGTTTTCCTTTATCATAGTTGACGTTTGCCTATGTTGGAAACTAGGGGTCTTAATTTATATGATTACTTGAGGTTCCATCTCTGAAAGTTAAGAAGGCTTGTGGAAACTGTTCATAGCAGCTTTATTCATGAATAGCCAGAAACTGGAAAAAAAACCTAGATGTCCCTCAACAGAAGAATAGATCACTAAAATTACTTACACAATGGGGCATTACTCAGCTGTTAAAAAATAAGATTATGAAATTAGCAGCAAATAGATGGAATCTAGAAAAAAGAAAATGATCCTAAGTGATGTGACTCAGACCCAGAATGACAAGCGTGGTGTGTACTTACCACTAAATGTATATTAGCTATAACGTAAAGGCTAACCATACTACAATCCACAGACCCATAGAAGCTAAACACCATGGAAGGCCTAAGGGGAACACAGGAATCTTCCTGGAAAGAGCCAATAGATATCTCGGAGGAGGGAGACTGAGGGCAGGTAGGAAAGGGAACAACAGGAGCGATCAGGTTAGGAGTGGAGAGAGGGATAGTGTACTTGGAGAGACAACTGTAATTTGGGGGAGGGGGGCATCTGGAAGATGAGCTAGAAACCTAGTATAATAGAAGCTTCCAGGAATTCACAAGGGTGACCATAAATAAGACTCCTCATAATGGTGAACATGGGACCTGAACCTTGATCTCCTGTAACAGGGCAAGATTTCCAGTAGAGGAATTGGGACATCAACTCAACCACAAAATCTTTGATCTATAATTTGCCTTGCCAACAAGATGTGCTAGGCTAAAATGTGATGCAGACATTTGTAGCAGATAGGCAGCTTGATTTTCTTTTTTTAATTTTTATTAGATATTTTCTTCATTTACATTTCAAATGCTATCCCAAAAGTCCCCTATACACCACCCCCACCCCTGCCCTGCTCCCCTACCCACCCACTCCCAGTTCTTGGCCCTGGCGTTACCCTGTACTGGGGCATATAAAGTTTGCAAGACCAAGGGGCCTCTCTTCCCAATGATGGCTGACTAGGCCATCTTCTGCTACATATGCCGCTAGAGACACGAGCTCTGGGGGTACTGGTTAGTTCATATTGTTGTTCCACCTATAGGGTTGCAGACCCCTGCAGCACCATGGGTACTTTTCTCTAGTTCCTCCATTGGGGGCCCTGTCTGTCGTATAGATGACTGTGAGCATCCACTTCTGTATTTGCCAGGCACTAGCATAGCCTCACAAGAGACAGCTATATCAGGGTTCTTTCAGCAAACTCTTGCTGGCATATGCAATAGTGTCTGCATTTGGTGGCAGCTTGATTTTCATGTGGGTCCCAAATACGTGGAGCAGAGAGGGCAGGAGGTTATCCCCAAACAGGCCTGGACTGCCTTGTGTGGCTTCAGTGGAATAGGATACACCTAGCTTCACAGAGACTTGATCTGCCAGGGTGAGGCGAGACTCAGGGTTCCCAAACCTCTCAGAGGAGAAGGGGAGGAGGTATGGGGCAAAGGACTGTGGAAGGAGGTGTCCCAGAAATGGGCAGTGAGTAACTAAAATAACTAAAAACAGGGTGCAGAAATTATATAAATGCTCAACCAATGTTAGGACCATCTCAAGACCCATAAGAAAGGGAAGCCACTCGATACTTCCTAGAGCTCCACGAATCAGAGGCCGTGTAGCTATAGCCTAGAGAACCAGGATAGTAGCAAACAGAACCCATAATTAAAAAAAAAGTCAATAAAATATTACCTAATCATAGACTAGAGGCTAGCGTAATTGCCATCAGAGAGACTTCATCCAGCAAATGACAGAAACAGATGCAGAGACCCAGAGCCAAACATTAGGCAAAGCTAAAGAGAATCGTGCGGAAGAGGGGGAGGAAGGGTTGTAGAGCCCAGAGAGGTCAAGGACAACAAATACAACCAACAGAACCAACGACTTTGGGCTCACAGGCACTCACAGAGGCTGAAGTGACAATCGGGAAGCCTGCATGGGTTTGACCTAGACCTTGTGCACATAAGGTTATAATTGTATGCCTTGACCTTCTTGTGGAAATGAGACTAGCTTTGACTCTTTGCACTGATTTGGGGACTATTTTGTCCTACTGGCTTGCACCATACAGCCTTAATATGAGGGGAGAGGCCTAATCTTATTGCAACTACATATGCCATGTTTGGTTGATATCCATAGGAGGCCTGCCCTTTTCCTAAGAGAAAAGGGGGATGAGCGAATGGGGTGCAAAGGACTGGGAGTTGAGGAAGGGAAACTGCTTTCAGGATGTAATATATGAGAGATTTAAGAAAAAGGCTGTAGGTATAAAAACAAATTTGGTGGCATTTGTTCAAATTAAAAATAAAAAATTACACCCCTTCAAAGAAAACAAAAACTGACTGGTGCCCAGTCAGATCCACTGGTATGTTCAATGAGAATATTTTCTAATATATAAATAAAGTTGCTTTTTCCTCTGGTCCTACTTTGCTTCAGGATGAGGCAGATATATACTCTGGAAGGGGTTTAAGTCCAGAGATGCACCAAGCATAGCCTTGTAGTCTGAAAGACAGGCAACCACAGGCACACTCCTGTGTGTGCTCCTATGAGTGAGACCTCCTTTCCACTGTGCCCTCCCAGTGAGCATGCTCTTCCCTGCAGATTCTAGATCACTCCTCCCACTCCTTGCTTATATTTGTAATTGCGGGCGACTTCTGATGCCTTACCATTCTGTATGAGAACCGTGTTACAGAGCATTTTCATCCCATCTCTTCAATGAACATTGTACTGTATGCATTGTCTCACGTCTCAGGAATCATTTCACACACTGATGACAAGTTAAAAAGGCCAATACTGGGACAGTGTCCCCATAAATAATGGTGTTTGAGTCACATGGTTTGTCACCTCATTGCTGTGACAAAAACACTTGACAGAAGCAGCGTAATGAGGCAAGTTTTATGTAGGCTTATGGCTCCACAGGATCTTAGTTTGTCATGAAAGGGGATCATAGGGACAAGCTTGGGCAGTGGCAGTGAGATTGTCCAGTGACAGCAAATGGTCAAATATAGATAATTGCCTTCGGATTGATCAGAGATGAATAGAAAATTTGTATTATGCCCTTCCCCCCTCAAAGCAGGGATGGGGCGGGGGACTGTTCCAGAAAAGGAGGAAAGAAGTCATGGAGAGCCAGAGCAAAATAATGCCTTCTAGTGAAGGCAGGACCATTTCACCCATGAACACACATTAGTTCATGAGCACCCACCTCTTGCAGAGAAGTCACTGGCATTTGACTGTTTTAAGTCTGGCCTCCGGTAGATTGAACATCCCCAGGAACGGTTCCACATCCTTGGGCATATGAGCAGCACAAAGAAGACTAATTGGGTTGTGAGCATTAAAAAAGAAGAGGATATAAAACTGGCAGGGGTGGAGAGGTTGGGGTGCATCTGGGAGACGTTAGAGGAAGGACTAAGGAATGGGCTGTAAATGAATGAGATCCTCAAAGGATTAATAAAAATATTTTAAAAACAAATAAGAAGTCAAATACATTTTTTCTGCAGCAACCATTCTATCCACTGTATATATTTTTCAATCCCTCTGCATGTTCGTTTTGCTCACAGATCCTTTAGCATTATCATAAACTTAGCGCCTCCTGCCCCAAGCAACCTGAATAGTGATAGGAAGAATGCGTGCAACACAGGACAGGTCTGATGACTTAATTGTGGGTGTGGTATCTGTGTATATGCATGCATGTCATGTGTATTTGCATGTGTGTGGGTGCACCTGCAGATAGGTCTGTGCACCTCTGTGTAGAGGTCTGAGTTTGAGAGCAGGGTCTTTCACTGCACCTGAAGCTTGCCAGGGAAGCTAGGTTAGCAAGCCAGTTTGCCCCGGGAAATCCCTGGTGTCAGCTCAGAAGTTGTAGGGCTTACAGGAGAGCCCCCATAGTGCCAAAGATCCAAACTCCAGTCCCCATGCCTGTAAAACAAGCACTTTAACCCTGAGCTATCTCCTGGATGCACGGTTTTTAGATTTCTGCATACATTTTACAGTTTCTCTTGTGAAGAACGTCATGGCACCCACTGAACATACCACATACTTTTCATAATCCAAATGTTTGTTAATTTATTTTATTATAAAAATCTTTTTTTCCCAAATACTTCTTCCATCAGAATGTTGCAAGTGAGCATACAATTTGAATTTAAAATGTGCTTCATCAATCATGTTTGTGGGGAGGAAGGGCCTCAGCCTTTCCTGCCTCAGCCTCTCTGGTGCAACAATTACCCTGAGGTCTTATAGGGCTGGGTTTTCTATTTGGTCCCTTTCTTCTTGTTCTGTGAGGTTCTTAGCTTCAAGATACCTAGTTTGTTTCCTTTATGAATTCTATGCCCAGTTTGTCTCTCAACTTCCTGTTGCTCAGTGAGTGTCCTATGCACACATAGCTTTTGTAAATCATGCCTCCTGCCCACACTTTATCTCAGTGTGGATGAGGCCTGGAGCCGACAGTGCAGGACATTGTATAGCACATGCTGTCCTAGGATTTTTCCTCCCTCAACAAAGCCTTTTCTTACTTCACTCAAAACAAAACAAATCAAAACAAGAAAGAACAGCAAAAGAGGTCCTGGACTTTTGAACTTGGTGACAGGTCATCGGCTGCGAAGCATAAAATCAGATAGATGAGACATAACTAAGCCGGAACAGAAGTTTAGGGACGGTGTCCACTGCCGGAAGTGATTTCTCATGGGCACCCGGACGGCTTAACCTGGAGGAGAATCCCACGAGTCACGTTCTTGATCAAACAGGTGCTGCTGGATTTTTTACCAGACAAATTATCTTCAAGCTATGAAAATATTGAAAAACAAAATACTAATCCATAGACCTCTGTATTATTTTACATGAATAATTTTAGGATTTAAGATTACATTCTCTCCAACGTTAAAATAATCTCCCTCCTCATGCCCACACATCGCTGAGAGAGAGTATGAAACATATTCCCTTGCCAGTAATTCTAATAGCATGCTCTAATTAACTCATTTTATCTTTTTTGGTATAAATCAATTACAATTAAAATAGAGTTTGTTAAGTCTCGGTGGAGTATTGTTTCACATTAAAAACATTTTTTCTCAAGAGATCAACTGTGATTAACTTTAGTTAGGGGCTCAAAGTTCAAATTATTGAAGAGATTCACAAGTTCCTCATAGATTTTTATTCCATTTCTAAACGTATTATGATAAATCTGCTTTGCCTTCTTAATTTAGTCTCAAGCAAATTTTAACTTTTCTGCCCCAAGTGGGAACGAGGAGTGTGAAGTCTAAGAGGCCCACACAGGAATGCTTTCCACCCTGTTCTTGTGGGCATACCTTCCTTCTATGGCTGTCACTTAGGCTTGCTGGTTGGATTTTCCTTTCCTTCTTTCCTTTCCTTTCCTTTCCTTTCCTTTCCTTTCCTTTCCTTTCCTTTCCTTTCCTTTCCTTTCCTTTCCTTTCCTTTCCTTTCCTTTTTCCTTTCCTTTTTCCTTTCCTTTTTCCTTTCCTTTTTCCTTTCCTTTTTCCTTTCCTTTCCTTTCCTTTCCTTTCCTTTCCTTTCCTTTCCTTTCCTTTCCTTTCCTTTCCTTTCCTTTCCTTTCCTTTCCTTTCCTTCTTTCCTTTCCTTTCCTTTCCTTTCCTTTCCTTTCCTTTCCTTTTCTTTCTTTATTTCTTTTTTTTTTTTTTAACAGGGTTTCTCTGTGTGGTGCTGGCTGTCCTGGAACTCACCAGGTGGATCAAGCTGGTGTGGGATCAGAGATCTGCCTGCTTCTGCTGGTAATAAAGCACGGGCAGCCACGCTCAGCTTGGTCTGATTCATCTACGACAGTGCTTTTAAAACTGACTCCCATTGCATCTGTTAATCATGTCTTCTTTTCAGATGCCAAATGTATTTTCTGTATACAGTTTGTCTGATCACTGATTAATGGTGCCGGGACTGGTTTCAGAATTGGGAATTAATAGTATATGTCATAACCTCTCAAGTATCAGTAGATTTGCAGTCATACACATTTTCCAGGATGGGGAAATCTCATGATCAGCTGTTTAAGCAAATGCCTTCCTTAGTGTCATTACGGTTCCTTAGAAAGCCCATTGCAGTGATCATATAAACGGGACCCAGATAAAAGCCTCATGGTTCAGCTATTTGTGGACATTTGGCATTGCCAGAGTTTTTTTCTTATTTGCATTTACTGAAGTCAATCTGATAGATGTGTCCTGGTATCCTAGTACAGTGCTAATTTGTTTTTCCCAATGACTTCTAATAGTGGCAAGTAACTTTTCATCTGCATATGTGATGTTGATATCTCTCTGTGACAAGCAAAAAACACCAGTGAAATGTTTAAATCTTTCATCTAAGTAATAGAGATACTTTCTCTTTATTGCATTTTTAGAATTGCTTAATATACTGGATGTGAGCCTTTGATGAAAGAAATGTAAGAATGTTTTTGTTTAGCCTGTGGCTTATCTTTCCATTTTTATTATAATGTGTTTCAAAAGAAAATGGAAGCTTAAAAATCTGACAAAGTACACTGTATCATTTTTTGTTTTTACTATTAATAATACCTTCAAGAATCTTGCCGGGCAGTGGTGGCACACCCTTTAAACCTTTCACTCGGGAGGCATAGGCAGGCAGAACTCTGTGTGTTTGAGGTCACTATGGTCTACAGCGGGAGTTATAGGACCGCCAGCATACGGAGAAAACAACAGCAACAACAAAACAAATATGTGTGTGTGTGTGTGTGTATTTATTTCAAATCAATTTGTTCACTTCTATCAAGAAAAAAATCATTACGGGATTTTCATTTGGATCTCTGACTATGGTTCAGTTTGGAGACAAGTGACATCTTAACAAAGTTGATGTTCCTCATCAATAAAAGTGGTATGTCTTCCCATTTTATCCTTTATTGATTTTTCTCATTTCCTAGTTTTATTATATCTAAGAATCTGAAATTATATTCTACATAGTCTGTCTTAATATTTCTTCTTGATTATTGTTAATTTGTGTGAAGAGATATTGAGAGGCTTATTTACATATTCTTGAGAACTAGTAAAAGCCACCACCGATTTCAATACCTTAATTATAGATCCCATAGAGTTTTCTTTCATTTTTTATTTTACTTACATTAGTGTTCTGCCTCAATGTAGGTCTGTGTGAGGGTGTTAAATCCCCTGGAATTTGAACTGCAGACAGCTGACAAATTGCCATGGGCATGCCAGAATTTGAACCCAGGTCCCTTGGAAAACAAGCCAGTGTTCTTATCTACTGAGCCACTCCCCCAGCCGCATCATGGGGCTATTTCAGTCAAAGCAAGTGTCTTAGTCAGGGTTTCTATTCCTGCACAAACATCATGACCAAGAAGCAAGTTGGGGAGGAAAGGGTTTATTCGGCTTACACTTCCATACTGCTGTTCATCACCAAAGGAAGTCAGGACTGGAACTCAAGCAGGTCAGAAAGCAGGAGCTGATGCAGAGACCATGGAGGGATGTTCTTTACTGGCTTGCCTTCCCTGGCTTGCTCAGCCTACTCTCTTATAGAACCCAAGACTACCAGCCCAGGGATGGTCCCACCCACAAGGCGACCTCCCCCCTTGATCACTAATTGAGAGAATGCCTTACAGTTGGATCTCATGGAGGCATTTCCTCAACTGAAGCTCCTTTCTCTGTGATAACTCCAGCTGTGTCAAGTTGACACAAAAATAGCCAGTACAGCAAGTAAACAAAGGTAGTGTAATTTCTTCTTTTAATCAGTTCGGTTTTATTGCAATTTGTGTCTTGCTTTTAGTGGACTGTTTAGGAAGAGCCTGTAGTAACTTTAATCTGGAGTGAACAAAGCGTGTGTTTTCCTGTCTTTTCTGCTTAAGGAGGAAAGCATTGTTATTCAG
Source organism: Mus caroli (assembly GCF_978045245.1). Classification (NCBI taxonomy): domain Eukaryota; kingdom Metazoa; phylum Chordata; class Mammalia; order Rodentia; family Muridae; genus Mus; species Mus caroli. The sequence goes on along the minus strand of NW_028227263.1, from coordinate 76,983,787 downwards.
CCCCAGGTGTAGTGCAAGCTGTAGGTTATTTGTAGATGCCTTTGTCTGGCTGTGGGTGTTTTCTCTGCATCTTAGTGCATTGCAAGTTCATACATGGAGTGTTGCAAGTTCATACATGGAGTGTTGCAAGTTCATACATGGAGTGTTGAAGATTTTTCAAATAATTTCTTTACATTAAAGTAGCTTTATACCTCTCTTTCAGTTTATTGTCATGGTGAATTAAATTTTGAATTATTGTTAGTACAACCGACCTGGTTGTGATGTACTTTTATGTATGCTGATGGATCCTGCTTGCTGATTATATAATTTTCTCTAAATTTTGAGTTGGTTAAGGTAAAAGCTTATGTTGTTTATTTAAAATGTTTTTAGAGCTGGGCGGTGGTGGTGCACGCCTTTAATCCCAGCACTTGAGAGGCAGAGGCAGGCAGATTTCTGAGTTTGAGACCAGCCTGGTCTACAAAGTGAGTTCCAGGACATCCAGGGCTACACAGAGAAACCCTGTCTCAAAAAGACAAAAAGAAAGTTTTTGGCATATACTTATTCAGGTTTATACGATTCCTATAAATATTGCTCTAATTGTGTATCACAAGATTTGTAAAGAGGAACTTTTTAAAGCCATTTTTTACAGGAAACTTGGGTGGAAAATACAATCTCTCTCCTTACTCCACTTCACTCTGCTTTTGAATTGCATCCCTGGAAATATTAATGAGGTTTTTTTTATGAGCCTATATTAAAGTATTTATGTTAACTGAGTTTTCCGTGTACTCCAAAGTTCATTCTTTCTGCTATGAATTCTTAGTTTTAACATAATGCAATGACTCTCATGTCGTTATACAAGATCGTTCCTTGCTCTACAGTACTGCTGCTGGTCATGTCCTTATCTTCTTTTCCTTTGAACTTTTCCCCACTGCATCGTCGTTTACCTTTTCCATAATAGGATGGCATCAAAACACATTTTTCTTTCCCGTCCTCTCCCCTTCTCCCTTCTCCCTCCTTCTCTATCAACCCTGGTGTTGGAATTACCAGTAAGTACTACCACCCTGATGTTTGGTGTGTTTATCTATTCCCCTTGAAGTTCATGGGTAGTTTCCAGTTTGGTTAATTATGAACCAAGCTGGCACAAACACTGCTGTGCACAGGTTTTGGTGTGAGCATAGGTTTTCAGCACCTTTGAATGAATAGTAGGAAACATGATTGCTGATAGTGTTTGCTAAGAGAATGTTTACCTTTATAAAATGTTTCCCACAGTCCTCTGGTCAGTCTTAAGACCACCAGCACCGAGGTCCCAGTCCACATCTCACATTCTGCACATTGGTGCTTGTGCTGTTTTACCCATTCTGATAGTCTTCCCCTCTCTTTCTCTCTCTCTCCCTCTTCCCAATCTCTTCTCCTCTATCTCCCTCTCCCCTCTCCCTCTCTCCTCTCTCCCCTGTCCCTCTCAGTGCCATTTGATACTGAGTGTGGCACATGTGTTTACTAGCTATTTTTCTTCCCTTTTGTAAAATGTGTGTTCAAACGGTTCAAATGTTTTCATTCTTGCCTGGGCTGTGTCCTTCCTTTCGAACCAAACATTCCAGAATCCTTTGCTTTGTCACCTCCCCTCCCACCTGTGGGTCATTCAGAAGCATGTTCTTTAATTTTCAGTAATTTCCAAGTTTTCCAGATACCATGGTTACTGGTTTCTATTTTATGGTCATGAAAAATACTTTGTATAATTTCAGCTACTTTGAACTTTTTAAAGCGTTTCTTTTTTTTTATTGCCCACAATATGGTTTATTTCTTCTTTTGTTTGTTATGTTTTGTTTTGTGTGTTTTGGAAGTCTGTGGTTAGGTTTGTTTGCCTTCTTGGAATTGCTACACTTAGAATCATACAAATTTCCCCTTTATCCCTAATAATATTTCCTTGTATGAAGTCTCCTTCGCCTCTCTCAGTGACTTTCACTTTTCTTCTTTGAGAAGCTTATATGCTGTATTTCCCAGAATTCTATTTTTAACCTACATCTTTATATCAAGGTGGATTTTCTATGTACAACATAGGCATTTTGCTTTCTTTGTAAAAATGCAATGATTTCATTCTTTTAGTTGGTTTTTGAACAGTTTTGTCCCAATGCAATGATTAAAGCTGCTCTTTTGTCTACTTCTTTTGGGTTGCTTCATTCCTACTCAACTGTCCTTGCTTATGTCTACTGTCCTTTGATGTCACTCAAGTTGGTTTTGTCATTTTTCCTATTACTGCCTTTTTCTTTTGTGATTCCTTCAAGATTTGCAATATAGTCACTCATTTTTAGAATATATATTGGGTTGTTTTTAAAAGGTCCATGAGTCTGTGTGTGTAAATTGTGACTTCATGGCTGCTGTAGAGAGCGCAGTTTGGGAGGACCATGAGTTGCTATGCTGCGTGATGGCCACTGTGGTAGCTACTTCCAACTGAGTGGGGGAGGGATTTGGCATCGTGTCTTGATTTCTCTACCTTTTTTTTTTTTAACATTCCTTATTCATATGTCTGGAATTTAGTTGACTTGTTGCTAATGTTCTTATAATTTCGTATTTTACAAGACATTCTCTGTAATTCCCTAGCAAGATGGCATAACATTTTTAAGTATGCCTCTATTTGGAAGACACTGGCCTCAGTGTAACTACATAATTAGGGATGAGTGTATTGTTAAAGTTTATTGTGGCCAATTCTGGGAATGCTTGCCCCCAAGAAATTCTGTGAGGTAGAGAATTATGACAAAACCTTATTCTTAATATTTCTATTGAATTTATGAAAATTTCATTCAAAATGTTCAATTTTATTTCATCAATCTACCTTCTTAGTAGTTTTATCCACAACCAATATATAACCAGCTAGCTTTTAATTTTGCATACAGCAATAACGTTATATTAATTGTTCCATTAGCTAATCATGACAGTGTATAGTACGCCTGAGTAATAATTAGTTAATTTTATATGTTTTGTTTTCTACAACACACACATGAATTCTAGCTACATGAGATGGTATATACATTACTAATTTGATTATAATAATTATTTGTCCATATGTTTTACACCTTAAACATATATAATGTTTGTTAGTTCTACCTCAAATCCTGATGGAATGGTCTTACTTATTTTCATGTCACTAATAGCATTTTACTTATGACATATAAAGTAAAATATGGAACATTATAGATTGCACCCTTCTCTTTTTGAAGAAACATTAAGGTATAACAGTCTGTCTGACTGCCCTATCATGTTTGTATTACTAACACTGATGTTTTTATTAGGATGCCTACCTGATCATTTCATCATTAACCATACATTAAAACCAGTTATAGGTGTTCAGATATCCTGCTATTTGAAGGCAAAGGTTGAAGCAAAATCAAACTGTCAATATGAAAAGAATGTCAGAACTCCTGGAGAGCTTTTGCACAGCCCTAATACGTGTGTGGCACTCTGTGTGAATGTGCAGGTAAAGTGGGGAAAGGAGATTATATGTAGTTTAAAACACAGAATCCCCATTTCATATAAGCGAAAGGTGGGTTCATGTCACTTTCTTTCTCAAGTATATCTTATTTAATTTGAATGGGTCTGCCTCCTCCCCCCAAACAAACAAATGAACAAAAAACCCAGCCCAACAACATATTCAATAATAGCATACTAGGATTCACAGTAAATTTGGGACCCACCCCATTTAAAGATGTCCACTCACCATTGTCATTTAAAGTTACATTATTTAATCAGTGGGACAGTGATGTTTGTTTGGTCAGGACATGCATGGCCAGACCTAGCTTGTATGGGTCTCTATGCCATAGACTATGGCTGGAACCTGAGTGGTCTTGCCTCGGTGACGCTCTCTGAAGAGCCTGGTCAAAATAACCTAAGGAAACAGGTCTCCATAAAGATAATCCTCCAAAATACTGTTCTATTTTTCACATTTATTATCTAGGAATTTTAACTTTTTTTTTTCTTTGATGACATGCATTCTGGCTCACATTACATATGAACGATGAACGAGAAATTCAGCTATTATATGATAATAGTTTTGTACATAGTGTGTTTCTCATAGAAAATAAATTAGGCTGTTGATTTCATGGGAAAGACTAAAAGGTGGACATTTTTCACAGGAGAAAAACACAAGCCACCTCTTATTTCAAAGCTGGGTGTCCTCTGTTGCACTGGTGCCTGGCGGCCCCGTGTCACCACCTGTTTTCCTTGGCATCTGCTTGGAACAGAGCAGTGAGGTCCCTGGAAGTCAGAGCACTCACTGGGGTTCGTGCCAGAGCAAAGTGCCATGCATATCTCAAGATGCCCCTCGGCCCAGGATCTGACTTTATTCTGGAACTTTGGTACAAGGGCTCCTGGCAGCTTCCAGCAAACCGGCACTTAAGATCAGCCTCTGCTCTGTGCTGGATTTCTGCCACCCTCCCTCTGTTTCTGTAATTACCTCTACATTTAACCTGCAGCCATCAATGGCAACGCCTGCGAGTACATGGTAATATTTCCCCTCCTTTATTGGATCAGTCCATCTGCCAGCCTACCCCGCATTTTTAACAAGTGCAGCCCTGGAGTCAAAAACTTTTTTTTTTTTTAACTGACCCTAGCTTCTATGCGAAGCCTCTGGCTTTCTCTATTCTACAGTTTGCTGAGGTATTTTTCTGCTTTCCTGCAGTTTTTAAGGAGATAATAAGTTCCAAAATTCACCAGCCTTTCGCTGAAAGAAGCTTCTCACGGTGGTTGGTAGCTAATGAAGGCCCCTTTAGTTTATCTTCGTCAATTGTCAAATATTTGAGTCCGTGAAGTGGTGTGATGCGGTACAAAGACAGGTATTTGAAGGGATCTTAACTCATTTGAGCAATTACATGCTTAACTGCCCTGCGATAATCTGTCAGTCTGAGTCTTTTCTACACAGCACAAGTGGGGAGCGTTAGAATAGCTGGATTTAGAACATAAAGGCTTAGTCTGAATGGAAGAAAGGCACCAGAGAGATTAATTGCCAGTAACAAACAGCAGGGTTGCTTGCGAGTTATATATCACATGGTTACCTACCAGCAGCAACAGGGGCCAGCTCACAGGGAGCAGCCCTAGTTGGGACAAAACAGTCATTGCACAGAATACTGAGCACAGCCACCAATTTGCAAAGACATAGAGGAGCCCAGGCTTTTTTTTTTTTAAGTATATGTTGGTCTATATTGTGCAAAGAATTCACACACACACATGTGATGGTGGAAAAAATAGCCAATAGCAATGCAGGAGTTTAAAACCTGAACCCTGGGGCTGCTGATTTGTACACCTAATAGTGTCTGGTCACCCATAGCCTCGCTCTTTAAAAATCTGATCTATTCAAGTTTTGAAAATTCAAAGAAATGTAAGGAACAGAGAGTTCAAATAACTTTGGATGGAAAAATAGAGAAACTAGTCCTTGATCTCAAAATACCATTAGGGGACAGTCATCAAGGCGGTGAGATGTTTGTCTGAAAGACAGAAAAGGAGACTCAGCAGAAGAGGATAAAGTTCTTCCATCCCACAGTTCATCAGTGAACCAGTTTCCAGAGAGTTAATATTCAAGGAATGGGATCATGTCACAGATGAGACAGTACTTACTACAGTCTGGTTCTGCTGCTCTTTCTGGGCAGCTATTTGACTGGTTCACATTTCTTGGAGAGATATATTGTACAACACCACGTTGGTGAATTTGTAAGTGGTGATGTGGCCTGGGATGTTCTACAACCTCATTAGCTCTTCCACTTGTCCAGGCGTTTGTCTATTTAACATTTCCCAAGTGTACCCTGATCAGTATTAAGAAGAGGGACAGAGTGATGGCGTGGGGCAGGGGCCTGGGATCTGAGAACTATCAATTTCAAATGTAAAAAAAAAAAGTACGTATGAAAGAACCTATGCTTCCCTGTAGTGCTCAGATAGTTCTCTAGAGAACTGCAGAATAAGTATGTACACAAAGCTATCATTCTTAAACTGGGTTAGGTTTGTATCTGTAATTCCAGCATGAGACAACCTGGGGAAGAAAGTTGAAGAGTCAGGTCTGGGATACAGTGAAAGACAGTGTCTCTAAACAAGACAGAAACTAAAATCTAAAAACTACAAGAAGTTGACGTTCTTTTTGTGTATTATCTCCAAACAAGTCCTGTAGATTTTTCACTCTTGTCTCTCTCTCTCTCTCTCTCTCTCTCTCTGTGTGTGTGTGTGTGTGTGTGTGTGTGTGTGTGTGTATGTGTGTGTGTAAAATCAGTAACTTTCTCTGCACTCAAAATACAAAACTAGATTAGGAAGAAATTAAAACCAGAAATTGGGAGTATGGAGTATGAAATCATTTCTGAACATTGCAGTACTAGGTAGCTACCAGTATCCATAGAAGGAGCCTAGATGAACTAAGACTTTGCAGTCAGAAAGTCTGGGAGTGCAGGGAACAAGTGACAAGCTTGCATCAAAAGAGAAGGATCCTGTAGAAGAACTAAGGAAGAGGAACACGCCAAGTTTTGCCTGGAGACACCCCTGTAAAATGGTCCTCTCTACTATATACCTTAGCATCCTATAGGTTCTGACCTACTGAACCTGCAATGTGTGGTTCTTGGGAAAGAGATGCCAGGTTGCCTCTCTCTGATCAGTTTTGCACTCCTTCTGAAACATTGGCTGTTAAATCAACAATTCACCCTAGTCACTTTTGTTGTTTTTGCAACTAGTTGCCTTTTCCAGGATTGTAAATCCCCCTTGTCTGGACACCAGCACCAATTATGGTTTTCTTTTGAGTAGATCACCCTACACCTCACCATGCTCCAGCAATAAACTATAATTCCAAGAACTGAGACCCAGGTGATTCTGGTAGCTTCGCGTGTCATCAATACAATCTGTGTATTCACACTGTGTAACTGGCACCATGTGGTGATAGCATCAAGAGTATACCCTGATGTGAGTGGCCATGTTTGTTTGCATCCTTGGTTATCTTCTGTTATGCTCTGATGGCTGCGTATAAGTCCACACAGCAGACAAAATACTATGCACTCAGAACAAATCATGTTTCTCCTCCACAGAGCTGAGCCCTCCTAAGTGGCTTTCTATGATTAGGAGGCAAGATCATCATGTCTTTTAGCTTGCCTTTGCAAAACCCTGTCATTTAAATATAGGAAAGCTCTTTTTTAAAGGCAAAGAAGGGGTTACTTCTATTTACTCTACCCAGTCATCATCCGGTCACATATATCACGTGACCGCTGTTATATGCCACATGTCAAAATTTGACCTGATGTATGAGGCACCTATCAGCTTTCCTAAGGTGCCACCTATAAAGTCCCAAGCACAGTTTTGTTTCCCCTCCACAGAATTTTATTCCCTCTTCTACTGCATGAGTACTTGACTATTCAGTCTTTAATGCTTGCCTTAGATGCTGGCTTTTCTATCAAGAGCATGTTGCCTATGCTTGTATTGGAGCTCAATTTCTGCTATTTGGCCATTCCTTTTCTGCACACACAATTCTCAAAATAGTGCAACTTTCTTTGGAAAGGGGTCTATACTCAGCCGCCCTGTTCTCATGGAGTGTGCAGAAGGTCAATGGTCATATGCAATCTATCCTTATTTTTGTGAATTTGGGCTTTCTTTTGATCTGAAAAACACACAAAATGTTTGGGACCTCAAAAATTTAAAGGGAACATTACCCTAAACAAATGAAGTGTCCAGCTACATAGTAGAAATGGAACGGCTGATGTATTGCAATAGGGATCTGGATAAAATGAAACAGTCATCACCTGCTTCCAAACTCTGCTCTAGCAGGTCAGCCTAGCAGAGCAGTGGGAGCAAGTCCCCATGGATACACTGCTTCCTACACGCCATCACCAATCCTCTGTGCACAGAGTAGGCACACATATGAGTTCCCTACGGTCAGCGATTACCATATTTTTAATCCTAGCATTTTGAACTTTTTTCAACATTTCAGAGTCAGGGTGGCGATAACTATGTCTTCTCCTCTCCCAGTCATATGCCTGTAAAGTCCAGAGAAGGGCATGCATGAGTTATGAGTATTCATTTCACAATGACTTCCTAACATTTATGAGAAGACACTATGGTCATCAAAGGGCTAGTTTAACACATCAGAAGGACCAATACCTTTTCCTTATCTAAAGCACCCTCAAGTTGTCGTCTCCAAATATTGAAGTATAAATATACTTAGAATTGATGACACTAAATACACAAGAGCAAGGTCAGGCCACAAGTGTAGCATGTCATATGCTTGAGTTCCATGCCTGACATTCCCATTCCCCCAGGGCACAACTTTTTAATTACTATTTGTAGATCATCTCTTTCTTAACCACCTGAGAAGCACAATTATCACCCTGAAATGCAATGTCTGAAGGCATCTCTCCTTTTTTTTTCTGAAATGGAAATTTTCTATGGAAGTAGAGATTTCAGAGTATAATTTATTGCTATAGAATCCTTGACAACCAGTCAGAGATATGTGTGTCCAGAATGTGAAAACTAGCTCATAATTAACAGGGAAACTCAGATCGTTTTAAAGAGAAAAAAAAATCACCAACTCTTCCACTCTCTCCAGAGAATACAGTGACCCTCTCATCCTCACAGCTACTCATGCTAGTGATGCTAATTTTTATCCTTTCTGCCATCTTGGTTTGGGTTGTGGAGTATCAGACAAAGTAGTTCCTGTGAAATTTAATGAATGTAAGATGCATATTTATCCTCCATTCCATATTTAGCTGATTGACTATTCCTCCAGAAGCCTGGCACACTACCAAACCAGACAGCTTGGCAGGAGTGACACTCTAGCTGACATTGGAAGGGAGCAAGACTCCCGGTAGGATTCAGGTCCGTGGGCTCAGGACGGGCCACAAAGATAACTATGGCTCACCCTCAATTCCCTAAGATGAAGCCAGATGCTCAAGGTTGGCAGTATGTGTCAGCATCAGCAATGCTGCACATTTGAAAGGTTGATGCTGGGGAGGTGATGGAGTTCGAAGGGTGCAGGAAAAGAAGCTCCAGCCATCCCAGTGATGGCTGAAATCTAGACACAAAGAAGGATTGTGGGGGATGCATTATAGCCTCTGGTTTCAAGCTAAGCTGTCTAAGAATGATAGGCAAATTATCTAGCCTCTCTGATGAAACTATTTCCTACAAAATCATTTGGTTTGCCCTTTCCTGGGAAGCATTTCAACTATATATAAATGAAAACTAAAATCACCTGAGGATTAATAAGGACCTTGTTATTAAGTGACTGAAACAGCCCAACTACTTGCCCAAATCTGTGACAAATCAGTTATTCTACAACAGCTGTAACTGAGAACCTGCCAGAAATCTTTTCCACGTGGAATCTATCTTTTTGTAAGTGCAAACATTGACTTGAATTTGACCTTTCATTATATCCAAAACAAAATTAATTTTCTCCTATATGACACCTACGTGGTTACTTTTTCAATGACTAAGGACAGTGTGTGTGGCCTTCATTGACTCTCTATTCCTACTTCTGTGCCCTAATTTCTTCGTTTGATGTGTATGTGAACTGGCTTCGTGGCCTTCAATTTACAGGATACCACCCTTACCCCCAAAACTAGTTCATTAGCACAGTTCTAATAGCAGTTAGCTTTGAGACCTGTATAATCCATGCCTTCCTTAGGAAATGGAGAAATTCATATATTTCTTTCTAGAGTCTTGGAGAGTGATCTCAGAGCATTGCACCTGCCAAGGAAGTCCTCTACCCCAAGCTACATCCCCATACATTTTGAACTGTCTATTTTGAATCTAAGTCTTACTAAATTACCTAGGCTGCCTTTGAACTCACTGTGTAGCCTAGAAAAGACTCCTGCTTGCAAGCCTCCTTTCTCAGCCTCATGGGTATTAGAATCAGAGGCCTAGGCCACCAAATCCTACTGGAAAATTAGCTTTAATTGGATTTTCTGTGACTTAAATTCTAATAACTTGTATTCAGGTATTTCTTTATGCTTTTCAGGTATGCAAGCAGCATTCAGTGGTATTTTGGTCATTCGTTCACTTACCTATTATTTATTAAATACCTACAGTGTCTACATCAATAGAATAAGTTTAAATGGGCCAGGTGTGGAGGTACAATGTGTATAATCCCAGAACTCTGGAAAGACTAAGGTAAGAGGATCATAAGCTCAAGACTAGCCTTGATTAAACAACATGACCCCATCCCAAATGCAAATATGTAAATAAAGAAGAAAGCCAAGCATGTGACAAAGTGCTACTTGCAGGCTTCACACTGGAGAGACAGAGAAGTGGAAGCAGGAGGATTGCTCCCTGTTTGAGGCCAACATGGTCTACATAGGCAATTCAAACTCTATCCTGAGTACACAGTGAGATTCTATCCACTGTTTCAAAACCCATAAATACTAGGAAAAGAATGAAGGAAAATAAAAATAAGATAAAATTGAGAATAGGCATTAAGAATTTCTGAACAGATGAAGCCTGTTAGGCTTTCAAAAGTTTTATAGTTTAATGATCTGCATATATAACAATCTTTAAAACTATTTTTGTTTCTTTGAGAATTTCACATTATGCACCCCAATTCCACTCATCATCCCCCCTCCTTCATACCCACCCTCCTTCCTTGCAACATCCCCTGAACTTAGAAAATAATCTCATTGTGGAAGCTGTAACATGTCACAGTGTGTCCTACAGTGTACCCTTTTGTCCACATTTCTTTGCTTTCAAATGTTCTTTTGATGAGTCATTGGTCTGATCCATGGCCTCTGGCTTATGCTACACTATCAATACTGGAACCTCACTAAGACTCCTCTCAGATATCCTGTTGTTGTCCTGTGTCATATCATGGAGGTCCTGTAGTTTTCAGCTGGACCCTTCATGTTTTCCAGCAGTTCATCAATGCAGTAGATGTTGTGCTGGGACAATTCAAAGCCCTGGTCCTGGTCTTGAGAGTATCTGAGCTGGATACCCTGCAGGTTCTTCTTACGCCCATTACCAGGATCAGCTCTAGCCTGCTGCCCAGGCAAGGTGCAGGGTTTGCTTTGCCAAGTGTTGCAGCTGATGGGAGACATGGCCAATTCTCCAACTCTCATGACCCCAGAAGCCAGCTTTTCTGCCTGCCATAGAAGATGAGGGATGAGGAATGGAATCCTCATCACCTCTCCCTTGTCTGAGCAACCATGCAAAAGATGAGAGGCAGACTGGCTCTCCACACTCATGCCCCAGGGGCTGGCTCACCCACAGCACCCACTTCCAGGACCAGTTATACTGTGATGCAGCAGGCAAGGGGCAGAGCCAGCTCTCCTGCTCTTGTGACCCCTGAGCCAAGCCTCAGGTCTGCCGTAGGTTGTGAGGAGTGAGAGGGGAAGATGGTATCTCCCCCTAGTCCATGCCTCTGCACCACTGCATTAGAGGCTAGTGGTAGGGCCAGCTCTCCCATGCTCGCTCACCTACAACTCCTTCAATGTGTATGGGCTGCTTTCCCATGTGCTTCAGCTGGCTAGAGGGGGAGACAGCTCTCCAGCTCTTGCTCTCATTCCATTAGCGCCAGGTCTCCTACAATGGCAAGGTGAGGGATAGGCCAGTTCCATACAGCCCCCTAGCCCTCAGACATCAAGATGTTTCCTGCAGCAGCCCAGACCAGGGATATCCTCCTGACTCTAGGTGGTACAGGGTCACAGATCTACTCAGATGTAGATCCTAGAGGCACCATAGGTCCAGACCCCACCATGGCTCCAGGTGGCATCACTGGCTAAGCACATCAGGCTGTTGTTCACTCCCCTCCTGTCCCCAGTTCTGCCTCTCTTCATTGTGCTCACATCCTTCTCTTATCTTCCTCTTCCATTTCTCCACTACTTATTTGCTCCTCCCAGTGGTGCCCAGGGTCTCTGAGTGTCTAGAGTTGCCTCAGGAGTGATCTGAGGGATGCTACACCCTGTTCCTCCTGTTGTTCATTATGGTATGGAGTCATCTCCTGCATGGTCTGCCCCCACCCCCTAGCCCCAGGCCTGGTGGTTGTCTCAGGCTAGCTCCCAGTCCAAGTCGCATGGCACCAATCTGATGGTGATCTTAGACTCTTCAGCCAGAGTGTCTCCGTGTTGAGTGTCATCTGTCCCGGGCTCATTCCCACCCAGGGATCTCAGGGAGGGTTCTTCTAGTCTCCAGCTTGCTCCTGGCTCTGGTCATGGGAGCTATTAGGGCTGGCACTGTGCTGAACTGATGATCATCTCAGACCCACTTTTTTTTTTCAGGGAATGTTAGGCTACTAATCGATCATATGTTCATAGGTCAGAACGCTGAGCATAGACATAGCCTCTCTTCTTTCTGCCACCTACTGGCACACATGTGACAAAGCAGCCACATATTTCTTATTTAGATCAGATTTTCTGGCAAGCTTGTCTCCATGTCCTGAGAGCCAGGAAGAACTAGAGAAAAAAGTTGCCTAACCTAAGCACAGGCTCACTTCATCTGTCTACCTGCAGCTCACCAATGAGGTCATTATGCTCTCCTGAGGTACCAGGATGCCTGCCAACATGGAGGGAATTAGAAGCAATTGTTCCCACCCCTCTTCCTATTCTCACCCTCACCAACCTTGTCCCTGCCACTCCTCAGATCCCTTTAAACAAAGGAAGCAAGATACCTTGGAATGCCGTCCTTGGCTTTTGATTGCCTCTGTGTGGGCCTCTACATAGTTCCCATCCTTGTGTAAATAAATACCTATTCATTCTTCCGGTCTAAGCATATGCCCCACTGTCACCCCAAAGAGTAAGAATGTCACATTCGCTTGATTTCTAAAAGCTGTTGCCTTGTGGCACTTCCATGGACATAATTACTACACGAGTCTTAAGAAATCATTTATTATCCAACAGAATAGTCCACAAAATGCAACTCTTCAAGCAAGCACCCACACACACAGCCCATTTGAGAGAGAGACATGTGAGAGAGACTCAGAGATATACATATATAGATACATGTATGTACATATGCATGTATGGGTCTATGTGTGCAATTTCAGAAACATACAATGCAAAGATGAAAATAAGATATCATAGAGGATGATTTCCCATATAACACTAATTTTTAAGATAGAGTTGTTACATCTATGGACAGATCCTGATGATACAATTGGTTCAGTGAAGCTGTCAGAGAAAAACAGAGGGAAACCCCAAATCGCCTCTACACTGACAATTACTAAAGGTTTTCATTAATTAGCATCTAAAGATGTCACCTCATAGACAATCCTTTAAAACCTAGCAGCTCTCTGACTCTGAATAACAACATGGTATCCATCAAATTCTTGTAAGACCTGCAGTTCTGACAAAAGGCACTCCGAAGTACTGGCATGAACTACTATATTTTCATGTTAACATCTAACTATGAAAATAATTGCATACCAACACAATTCTTGACTATCTCAAAACAAAACAAACAAAACACCACCACCACCACGCAAAAAAAAAAAAAAAAGCATTACCAGCACTGTCTGAAACAAATGTTTAAATGTCAACTACTGACAAGCAAGAGAAGCCGACCTTTGAAGGGTCTCGTTCTTCTGACACATACCCTGCTCTACCGCACTTAACTTTCTGTCTGTGTTTGATAACTGAGAAGGGACACACTGGCTCTACAGGCTGATTAACCATGCCGACTCCAGAGTCACCAAAATCTAAGGGAAGTAAACATGAACATTCCTACCAGGGAGTTTCTACAAACTCATCCAGTGGCTTCACATTAACAGCTAAGATGAGTTTATCGGTGATTAATGTTATGACAAAGGACTGAACAACCTTTATCCTACAGACATGCAACCCATTTTACACATTGTCACAAGTAGAGTCTGAGTGTTGGACAAGTACTAACAGCTAATCTACAACTTTACCGAACCATTTACACCCTCTCCTGCAAGATCTCGCTCACTGGAGTGGCCCTGGTGCCAGGGATCTCATAGGCCATCCCAAGCCTTTATCTTATTGTGGGTCTGCCCTTGGCACGCCTCAGATTGGTACACACTTTTCCAACAGTACTAATCAATTTTAACTCAGCATTGAAATGCTACAGAAATGGTTTCCAGTGCCTCCCGCCCCCCCCAAAGAAAAATGCTAATCAATTTTGAAAATCTACATCATGGCTGGCATCCCAGATTTTCCATCCATTCCACATCAAATAGAAATGATAGGAAATTATGTTAACATGCTCAGCCGCGTGGTTGCTTGTTTTAGCTGAGGAGTTGGTCATGCTTCGGTGGCACACTAACCGCCTGCTTGGAATCTCATCCAGTTTCCACTGCTTTGGATGGCTGTGTGGCAAGAGTGTGAAGTGGCTGTCATACTGTACTTTCAATGACTGGAATTTCCATATGAGCCCCCCTCCCATTTTGCTTTTCAGAAACACAAGGGTTTTTTTTTTCTCCTTCTTTCTTAGATGGGATAATATGAATTTTTAACACCTCTCATACCATACCCCTGCCCAGTGGAGTAGCTGCTTCTTTAATAGGGATTACATATAAGATTATATTTCAGAACCAGTGAGTAAATGCAGATGCTCCAGAAAGTGGAGAAAGGCTTAACGTACTGAGCTCACATGGATAATCCTGCCCCTGCCTAAGGAAAATATATCTGAGTATTCAGATTAGGGAGCCATTCCAACTCTCCCATTATGAAGATTCTCTTTAAACACCTCCCAGAAAGGCAGCCTTTCCAATAAGTAGAATTGCCTTCTTGCAGTGAGGGAAATTTTACTGAGGCAAGCTCATTGGTTCAAGTAATAATTCAAAATTTGAGCTTCCAGTTTTCTCTTTGAAACCTTTCCTGATCAAGTCTAGCAGTTCTAAAGCCACACACCTCAAATCAATATCCTTCCTTTCTGACTTTGTGCTTTGTGTCCCTAACCCTACAGAGGACAGTCTCACTACCTCCCTCATGTATAAGACATAAGTGTATAATCACATAAGTCTCCTTGCTCTCCCAGTCAATGACTCATAGTCACTCCTAGATGGTCAGATGCCCTTTTTAAACATCTAGAACTGCCCACAAGACTGGACTGGATGCTTGTGTACCAAGCTGCTGGCCTGAATGCTAAAATTCCATGGATCAGTATTGAAGACTTAGCACATCTAGCCTTGGGAACAAGCTTGTTGACAAGTCACATATTGCAATTAGCTTCACCCAGTTAAATAAGTCAATATGACTGTCATTGTTAGATTATGTCTTATTTCCTGTGACTTTAAGGACTCTAAGTTCAAAAGTGGTCACATATGAGGAAAAATGGCACTGCTTTGCCCTGTAACCCAAATACTGACCTGACTTTATTCTCATAGCAGCAAGAACAAAATCTGACGATTATTAAGCATGTCCTCCAAGCTAAAGTCTATGGTTCCTCATGGCTGTTAGTATGACCTACCTTATTTAGTCTACATCAAAGACCCATAAAGTAAACATGATTATCATCCCCTTTTATAATCCAGGAAACTGAGATTCAGAGAGGCCCTAAAACTTGCCTAAAGTCACAAAACCATAAGTATTAGAACCAGAATAAAAAAAAAAGGGGGGGAGGGGGGAGAACAGGCTTCCTGGCTAGGAGCTAGCCACTTTTCTCTTAAAACTTGTATGTTTCTCACTGTTATAGAAGAAAGGTACTAACAACCAGGTTGGTGGCAACATTGGAAGCTCAGAAGGTTGGAGAGCTGGACACAGCCCTCTCTATTCTACAATGTCAAGTTCAAAGATGAGAGGGGCTAGGGTGAGTGCTGTCAGCTGAAGACCACACCTAATAGTCACCTAGCTGGTTGCTTAGCATCTCTCTGGCCTGGCAACCCTTAACAAGAACTAGATCACTTGCTCCCTAAATTTCAATCACCTACTGAGAAACACCAGACAACTTACCATCTGAATTTCAATGGCTTCACTCATCATACATTCCCCAACACAGACAATTACAGTGTCCAAGAACACCAATGACTGACAGACATCAGAACACGGGTATATAACAGGGTGATTTTGTGTCAGGTATTAGCAAATAATCTACAGTTCTACAAATTTTTAATATACTAAGGTAAAACTGACAACAAGCAGATTTTTAAAAAGTAGAAATAAGGAGAAACATTGTATTCAAGTCCATGTAATTTATACAGCCATATGGAGGAATAGAAGCCTGTCCCTTACACATCCGTTAAAACTAGAAGCACAGTGAAATGGCTGTCGTTATTCAGCAAGGGTCTTATTCAGGCTGATCTGAAAATGTAAGTCTGGCCTTTTCTGACAGTTGCTGGGATGGTAGGGAGATCATAATAGAAGCCAGTAAGCTTTGTGAATTACCAGGTATGGATGTTTTGGTCACCTGATCAAGAACTGGGGTGTATGTTGCAGCTGTGGCCCAATAGCTGTGTCTATTGGCATTTCTACCAATGGGCAGGAAAGAGAGGGTGCTCCCCAATGTCTTCCCACAGCAGGCCTTCAGCACTCTTCTCTTTGCCACTCTCATCTCACAAACAAAAGCACTCTTCTAGTTTTGTGAATGATCATGGGAGGGTGCTTTGGAAAAAGAAGGCAAGAAAAATCCTAACTTTGAATTAGTAGGGGTATTAGAAGGAAAAGAAGAAACACTAAGTCCGAACAAGGGAAACCCATTTTCCGTGAATGTAGCAGGCATCCACATCTCTCCACAATTCTGAAGAGCAAAACCAACTTCATTATTAATTTTAGCAAATAATTTGCTATGCGCCTAAATTCTGTGTCCATGTGGGACCCTGTGCTCCAGTTAGAGACAGAATAAAGCAAGCCATCGAGTTCATTAGGACCTTTCCCTTTTTATTGTTACATTTTAATTATTCAGTCAAGTAAGCTTATGAGGATTGTGCTTTCGAGAGTCATAGGACAACTTGTGAGAGTCAGATCTCTCCTTCTACTATGTGCAACATGGAAGCTAGACTCAGATCACTGGGCTTGGTGGCAAGTGCCTTTACCTGCTGAGACACCTAGTCCCCCCAGGTTGGCCTCCTTTTCAGGAGATATACAATGTTTCCTCTCATGTTTCTCAGGAGATGAAGGGAAAGAAGTATCCGGAGATAAGGTCCATGTTTGTGCTGCAGTCTCTCTGTCTTGATACAGGTGCAGTTTATACAGCTGTGCTACTGTAACATGTTCATCCTGGGGGAGGCACCTGGATCTTATCAGTTCTTTTTCTATTCATACAATTGAACAAAATAAATTTTAGCAACTAGTAAGTTGAGGTACTAGTTCTATAGACCAGAAGTCAACCAACATTTTCTTCTATGGAGTAAGATTTATTTACTTACTTACTTACTTACATTTTATTTTATTTTATTTTATTTTATTTTATTTTATTTGCTCTTTGTGAACTTGGGTTTCTCTGTCCTAACTATTCAGTTCCAATATTGTAGCACAAATGTAGCCATAGAGTAAATATGAGTCTGGAAGAAGTTTATCAGTGGACATTGGAATTTCTATCTCATCTAATGTTATATGTCTCAAAATATTATTCCTACTCTGATTTGTAACCATGTATCATGTGCAAACCATCCACAGCATGGAGGCTGTGCATAAGCAATGAGTGATATTCACCATGGAAACATGATGGGCTGGAGCAGGCCAACAAAATCCTTACTTATCTTTTGCTTTGGATCCCAGCACTTACAATGATCCATTGTGTATGTGATGTCTGCAATTTTATTATTACTCTAAATGATGATGACTCTGGGTGAAGGCTATGTTTAGAGTCAGGCCACGGGATTCAGATGCATCTGTGGACATCATAGGCCTGTTGCCTGTAGTTTCGGTATCCAAGGTAAATATCATGCAAGAAACCATGTGGTCTCCATACAATTTCAGTGGCAACTGTGGTAGATGCAGAATCTGACATCCTGGCATGTCATCTACACTACAAATCTGTGGGTGAAGATTATCGCACAGCTTTATATCCCCAATGAGAGAAAGAAGATCTTAAAGCCCACCGTGTATTGAAGACCACACAATGTGTAAGTAGAGGTGATGAAATTTGAACTCGAACTTCCTTTCTAAGGATCTCATCCCTTATGGTCCTTTCTTGTGCAAGGTCAAGCCCTTAATTCAATCCATCATGACTTACCAAACTCAATCTGACCAGATAGGAGGTTACTTCTGTTCTCCAGCCTCCCTCATGATTCTCAAGTTTCATTGAAGAAATATTAATTTGCAGAAGCAGTTGTGAGAGGCCTGAAGCATATACATTCTTGGACAAACTAAGTAAAGGAATATAGCTATAGGATTAGTGGCCTATCAAACAGTAGCTAAAAGCCTTTGTCAATTCAACTGCCAAATATTTATTTTTAAAGATCTATCCATGCTAAACATTTTTCTAGGAATGAAGGATGAAGCAGTAAACAAAATAGGCAGCAATCCTGGCTCTCAGGGATTTCTATCTTACTCTAGGGGAGCCGGGCAGTAAACAGTACAGTAAGTCAGACATAAGCTATGTCAGATGGTGGGTAAGTGCCGTGGGAATAAAAGCAACAGAGAAGAGTGATAGGAAACCAACACAGCACAGAGGCCAAAGGGCGTGAGATGGAAATGGAGAGGGGCTGTGTGAGGAGAGCCATCCAGGTGAAGAGTCCAGCTGGGCAAAGGAACAGCCAGTCTGAGTCCAGGGTAACTCTAAGAGATGAAGTGACTGAGAAAGTGAACAAGGGTGGAAGAGAAAGAATCTGAGGCTGATGTGAGGTGGGGGTTGGGTGAGGAGAGAGCAAAGAGGTCTCAAATGTTGGGCCTCATAGAAAATGTGGAAGCAACTGAAGCATTTTAAGCCAAATGGTGAAACACTTGCATTGAATTTGTAAGTATGGAAAGGTTAATCCTACAGTTGTAACACAAAGAATCTAGTCTTTCAGACACATAATGAGGAACTTGTACCAGCCTGACCACCATAACGACAGTAAAAATGTGTCCTAGTGGATTCCAAACCCAGCAGATTTACAGACACATGGGTGCATAGAGTATGGGGATCAGAAAGGAAACAATACCCAATGAGATGGTTCAACAAATACAGGTGCTCGCCACCCAGTAATGCAAACCTGAGGGCTCATGTTCTATCCCTGGAACCAACGTGAAGGTAGAAAGAGAAGACCCACTCTACAGAGCTATCCTCCAACCTCCATGTGTGTATTACGGCATGAATATACACCCTCCCACACACACATTAATAACAATGGACTTGGTTTTCTAACTAAAAATGAAATTGAGGAAGACTCTCAGAAACTTGGCCTGAGCAACAGGAGGGATGCAGTCACCAGTAATTGAAGATGTAATTAGGAGCAAATCTAGAAATGGAAGGCAAAGAAGTTTGTGAATGTAAGGTTGAGTGGCTTATTAGGTGTTGAGGCTTGCACTTGGGGAGGAAACAGTTCTAAAATGCCCTGTATTCTCTGGATTCAGGGCAATGCCCATACCAAACATCTGGCATGATGTCTTGTCATCTGGGAATAAGTGATTCTTTACTATGGGCACTTGATTGTTTTCTTACGTTGCTAAACAAAGCAGTGGTACTTTAAAATAAGGATATTTAAAGTTAAACATTTAAGGCAGCTTAGAAGAATTAATACTATATATATATATATATATATATATATATATATATATATATATATATATGCACAAATGGCTGGCCTCATTTAAATCTTTAAAGCCAATGTGGGGAGCAAAAATGCACACACACACACACACACACACACAAATTTCCACATAGACATACCATGCATACATATGCAAAGTGCACACACATATATACACAAATATATTCACACATGCACACACATACTTCAAGTATCATATATTGTGTCCCACATTGCTGTCTGCATCTTCTAAGGGAGATCTACTGTATGTTTGTTATAACTTTTTTTTTTACTTTGATAATATTTAGACAGCACAAATAATGTGAACTTTTTGGTCAAACTCAAGGGATCGTATACTTCTATCTGGACGTCTCCCATAAACACCAATTTTTATTTGTAAGACTTCATCTGAGGAAACAGACAGTCATGCCTCTTTGCAGTCCCTTCTTTACCCACATTGTAGAAATAATGACCGATATTTTACGACTGTGTTTTGCCTTTCATAAATGTCTCCTGGGTTTGATATCTTTGTGTGTTTTTAGATAATCATAATCTGGGGTGAATTTTGAGTTTCACGAGTGACTTTTATAGAGCATGAAAACAAGACAAGCATATGTAAAGAGCCACCGAGTATTACACACAGTGGCTACAAGCCATTGTTCCTGTCAGTTAAAAATGTCCGTCTTAAGATTGCAGATGCTTCATTACTGAAAAAAGCAGGTATCTCTTTCGTCCATGGAGAAAATAAATAAATTCACAATGGACATATTTCTTAGATCTTCCTCTTTGATGGGAGACCTTAAGTTAATGATAAGTAATAATGTTTTATTCAGTGGGATTTTGACAAGTGGGTTTCCACGGCCAGAGAAAATGCCTGTGGGAAAGGAATCTTACTGGGTGATTTCTAATGCACGAGGCTGGGCAGGAAGCCTCTAGCTGCAAAAGGAGCAAGCGCAGTTACAGCATGAAGAGCAGACGAGGGGTCCTGTGTGCTCCAGCTGCCCCACAGGCCAGCCACCTGGGTTGAGAGTCTAAATGTGTTTATGTGCCTTGATCTCAGCTTATATGTGAGCTACCACGTTAACGGTCCTGTTGCCCACTCCACCCTGGCTTGAGATTTAAATAAAAACAAATTACAGGTCTTAACAGTGATCGATGGAGTGCTTTTACATTTGTGTAGAGTATTTCTGCTCTAAGATTAAAGGCTTACGCATTTATCTGCATAAACTAACCCCTGGAGTAGGGTACTGCTGACATTTTCCAAGAAAAATGAATATCCTAACTTATTCCAAAGAGAAGACTTGGTATTTGTATGGCCAGAGTGACCTTTGCATGCGCCCTTTCAGATTAGGTGCACTACATGGAAAATTGTGCTCTTACAGTACTCCATAAATCATACCTACCAATTTTCTTTAAAGGGGTATGTAAATATCAGTGTACCAGGTGGGTAAACAACACTAACCTCATACAAATGGCTTGAAAATTGAAGAAAAGCACCTTATTTTGCTGCTGAAATTGCTTTTGAAGCCCAACAACAGGGCTTGAGTTGTAGAAGGCATGAAATGATTTGTGCACTGGGAATAGAAAATGGCTGATTATAACCACCTCGGACATAGTGCCTATATGTCTGAGTTCTTTCCATGATCAAAGATATCATTGCTACATATTACTTTCCTTTGCAAATCCCAAATGCACATACATTTTAAGTAACATCTTCATTATGTGCATATCTCCAAAATGGTCAGCTAGCTGTTTCCACTAGCTAATATCTGTGAGAGAAGCTCATGGGAGCTTTCTTGTTTGGCTCACATAACATTTCATTTGAGAAGGAGAGAAAACATCCAGAAAACTTCATGGGAAACTTAGAGCCTTGAAAGGAAGTGTTTGAAGTTGCCATGGGCTTAATTGGAGCAAGTGTTTTTTTTTTTGTAAATCAATGGTATATGCTGAATGGATATCATAATTTTAATAAACCAGTACTCAGGTAGAAAAACAGGTCCTTGGATTGAAACCTTTCAGCGGATGTCTGTGGCCTAGGATGCTCACTGCATTTGGTAGGTAGTGTTTGGTACATTTTTTGTAGACTAGAAATCCTTGATTTTGACACATTTGAGCTCTGTACCAAGACACTCATCAATCTCTCCCCCAAAAAATACATCCTCTGAATCATAAGTAGGTAAAAATTACAAAAATATTTTGCATCATTGACTACATTTTACCACTTACTTTACCCAACTGCATCTTGCCTCCAAAGAAGACTAACATATTTTCCCCTTACATGTTTGAAAAAAATTCATATGGTAATATAAAGAAATGCATTTTTTCCAAAATGAAGTCATAAGATTATGATAGTCATCTAAAAGTTTCTCTGGTTTTTTTTCTCTCTCTCTCTCATTAGCAGTAGTTGCTATGTGTGGGTGCTTTCGTCTTTAGAACATAACTAGGAGCAAATGGCAAACACGTGCCCACTCAGTCCTCAGGAGATAGGTAGGTGTGGGGCACCAGCACTGAACGCCCTCCATTGTTTCCCTCACCCAGATCAAGCTGTAGGCTTTGTTTCCCCTTCTGCCCCTTGCAAATGGATTTTCAACCCTACAGTTTTCCACTTCACTTCATCATTTTCCTTAAATAAATGTAGTCATGGCTATCGCTAAGCAATGCAGACAGCCTACATTTTTGAAAATTAAGGCTTACATTTAACATTTATTTATGCAGAGATATTTCTAATGAATAAAATTCAAAACAAACATTCATTATTTTTAATTTTCCACCTTTAAAGAAGTCACATTTTGGGGGGAGGGGCAGGATTTCGTTAAACAAATTGTCATCAAAATGGATAAATGCATGAAAATATATATTTAAATATAACTGTTACATCTCAAAAGCATAGACCTCCTTACTAAGCATTTAATTAAAACATAATTTTGGGACTGGAGAGATGGTGCAGAAGTTAAGAACAGTGACTGCTCTTAAAGACGAGCCGGATTCAATTCCTAGCACCGGCATGGCAGCTAACAACTGTCTTGACTCCAGCTGCATGGGATTTGATTGGTACCCTTACACAGACATGCATTCAGTAAAAACACCAAGTCATATAAAATAAAAATTTAAAAAATCTTTCACACATACAGTTTACATTCATGGGTCCATAATCTGATTGTTTTGAATGGGACTAGTCCTATGTTCTCCAAACTCTGTGTTTTAAAAGTTATGTTTCTCGAAAGGAATAGTGTTTTTTTCTATAGTAAGGAACTGGCTGTCTGCTATCCTGCAGCCTTGACTTTGTAGTGTTCTTACACGCTCTTCTGCCTGGGTTTCCTCAATCACTTTTGCTGTGTACCTACCCTGCCCCAGGACAGAACACACAGGAATGAATAAAACAAACCCACTACAGAGCTTCCCTTCTGAAGAGCAAGCACAGAGAGCCTAGAATTATCTTAGTGTACTAAAAAGACAGACGCCTATTTGCCATGTCCTCTTTTGACATGTATTTCCATGAGACTAAAGAAAGTCAGAAAGAATGGAGGAGGCTCAGCACTTTCCTCTCTACAATGCATCACAATTACCTTTAGAAACTAAACATTCCTTTAGAAAAATCATATTTACTTTTTATTTGTTTCTAAAATCTTTAATCCACATTTTTTTTACACTAGGGGATGAAATGAACTATTATTGATCATCATTGATGCATGCCTATTTTTCATTTTACAGTGCTCAATCTTGGGTCCATTCTTAATATTATCTACTGTTTAATTTCAACTCAATCACCACTCTTCCAGAATTTTACTGAGAAGCCAGTAGGTAGTAAATAAGTTAGAAATTGTTGACTTCTTGTATTTAATCCCATCAGCCTGGTATTCTTGAACACTTTGAAAGATCCTAGGGAAATGACTTAATTTTTTACAACTCTATCTCTTTTAGCAACTAACAATGAAGGTAATATATATGGTGGGTGCTCAAAAAAAAACCAAATTCCACTAAGTCCTGTATATTCACTTCAAGTTATTATTCAACTCTTGATTCATTAAGTTGGCAAAATGAGTTTTACAACAGGCACCTTAAAAAAAAAAATAAAAGAGATTTTACTTTAAAAGATCGTCACATTAGGGGAAAAAACATCCACTTCAATGGTGAATTTTGTTAAGCCAAACTGTGCCCATGACATTGAATGTATACTGCCTGAATTGAAACTTTTCTCCCTCCTTAATTAAATTGGGAAAGTGATTCTGCATATTTCACACATTTTAAATAAACTGAATATGGAAGTCAAAAGGTCCAGAGCACAAATGCAGAGCTCCAATTGAAATCCTAGATTTTTACAAAAGTGATTCTGTGAACTCTTACACCTTCTTTAGAGAAGATGAAGACCAAACCCCCACATTTCAAAGTTTATGAGATACAAAAACTCCTTTTAATGTCAGTCACACTTCCA
Source organism: Mus caroli (assembly GCF_978045245.1). Classification (NCBI taxonomy): domain Eukaryota; kingdom Metazoa; phylum Chordata; class Mammalia; order Rodentia; family Muridae; genus Mus; species Mus caroli. The sequence continues at coordinate 76,959,815 of NW_028227263.1, read as the reverse complement.
CATTCATTTGCTTTTTTAATTTTATACCAGTACAGCTCAGGTAAGAACTACAAGTGCATCTTCTTTGTCCTCTATCCTCCAAGATGTTGCACATACCTTTCAAAGCGAGCAGGGGGCCCCTGACCAAATGCTGTTGTAACCTAAAGCCACTGCCTTCATGATGAGCTCCTTGTGTTTGTTAGTTGAGAATCTGTTGTGAACAATTTTTCCTGTGGGAGCAATGAATGGGCCATCTTACCCAGTTTGCAGAGCTAAGGAAGAGGGCCAAGTTCACCTCCTATACCTCTGCTGAGCTTTAAGTAGGTCAGATTCAGAAAGTAGGTATCTCCCCGTGTTCCCTTACATACATGCTTTAAGCTCCAAGCCATGATGAACCTCACCTTTTCCTTTCACTTTAATGCCAGGAGCCTCAACTTACATACTTGTCTTGTAAATGCCTCTGTTTGCTACTGTGGCACTTAGAGCAGCTTATTTCCTTGAAAATATCACATGTTCTTCTCATTATTTTATTCTCTGTCCTCTTAAACAAAACTCACTAGTCTTGCATCTCTTTCCTTCATTCTCTCCAGTGACTGGGACATACAGTAACTTTGACAACAATGCAAGTACATGAAGTTCTTGAAAACAAGACAATGACTTCAGTGAGTTATCTCTCCCAAGACAACTAAGATGAGCACTCATTTGATAATTTTAATGATACATTTTTCAAATCTTCCTGTGGCACAAAGGTGAGAGATATTTTTTCTGTACTTGGCCAGACTATAAGTCTCTTGGACTTTGAAGACCATGCAAAGCCTGCTGCTAACTCCTCTGCTGGAATTGGAAAGCAACCAGCTGCAGACTGCGTGTGGAAACATGAAGAGCGTGTGTTCTGGTAAGATTTTACATACAACAGAGAAAGTGGGATGAGTTTGACCCACATGCTCACCTTGCTTGGCGATGTCTACACTCACAAAGATAAGCTGAGGTCTTGGAAAGGAGAAGCTCTTCCCAGTCTCGGCATCCAGATCATGAGTAGGAATGACTGACACCAGAGAAGTAGTTCTTAAACAACTAAGAGATCAGTGGAGCCAGCTAGTGTTGGGGAGCAATTATTTGCATTATATTGAAGACACAAACTTTTTAATGTACCATATAATCTACCCCTTATCTCTTGATCTTGACTTGACTTCTTTCCCTTAATTTTGGTGTAAACGTTCTATTTCTATTACTTTAGCTGTAGATACCTGTGAGCCTTTTTGAAAGTAGTGCAAACAATGGGTGAAAAAAAAATCTATGAGATACACTTTGAAGAAAGAATGGTGTCTTTCCTGTGTTGATGAAGTCAGAGATGCATTATAAAACACAAATGACTGGACATGTGCTTCAAATTAGGGAGTTAGGCCATATAGCAAGCTTGAAAATATTTCACAGAGATTGTGTCTACACACAGAAGTCTGTTGATCCAGATACTTCATGACATATGTCATGGTATACATTAGCCAATGACATAATTCTGACAGTCACATTATGGTCATATCTGACACCTGCCAAGTAGTAAGTAAGTAGATAGATAGATAAATAGATAGATAGATAGTTAGATAGATAGATAGATAGATAGATAGATAGATAGATAGATAGATAGATGTGATGGATGCCCCTGCAGTGGGTTTCCAGAGGGAATCCTAAATTAAGCAGGAGATCCCAGTCTGCTGCTCTCTGAGGACACTATGATAACAGCTAATGAGTTGGGATAAGAGAATAAAAACAGAACATGGGAGACATCAATACAGCATCAAACTGCTCTGAGCAGCAAGACCCACTGAATGATGAATAGACAGAATTTTAGTTGATCTGAGTCCACCATGGCATGTTCTGCCACATGGTCTTTGGCTTTGTCACTATGGGTCTAAAGATTATTTAGGAAGCCTTAACTCTTAACTTTTCTGTACCGAAAATCAGCAGAAGTACAATATCTCTTGAGTGACTAGGTAAGGCATTCCCCTTCCGTCCCCATTTCTGCTTTGCCCATTATTCTGAAATATTGCTTACACAGTTCAGTGACCCTGTAAGTAGCTCTTTGAGGAAGTAAAATGCTGCAGGATAAAGCTTCTTTGTAGAGAAATACAATTTCAATAAGGAGAAAGTCTGAGTACTTATTCTTAAAATTGTTAATATAAGAAAAGTAAAACAGCTCTTCCGGTCAGAAAAGCACCGGAGTAGCTAGGGTGCAGGGTTGGCTGACACTCGCCAGCTACTCACAACACCCGCCACAGGATCTTAAGACTTCTGGTGAGTGGAACACAGCTTCTGCTCCAATCCAATTGCACGCGGGACCTGAGACTGCATTAGTTAGGGAAGCAGAAACCAGCCTGAGTAGGGCCACAGGCCTCATCCGGCCGGATCAGCACCAGGGTAGCTAGAGCACAGGGTCGGCTGACACCCGCCAGCTACCCACGACCCCCGCCACAGGATTTTGAGACTGCTGGTGAGTGGAACACAGCTTCTGCTCCAGTCCAATCACATGGGACCTGAGTCTGCTTTGGTTGGGGAGGCAGAAATCCGGCCTACGTAGGGCCACAAGCCTCTTCAGGTCAGAAAAGCACCGGGGTAGCTAGGGCGCAGGGTCGGCTGACACTCGCCAGCTACCTACAACACCCGCCACAGGATCTTAAGACTTCTGGAGAGTGGAACACAGCTTCTGCTCCAATCCAATTACACGCGGGACCAGAGACTGCATTAGTTAGGGAAGCAGAAAACCGGCCTGAGTAGGACCACAGGCCTCTTCCGGCTGGACCAGCACCAGGGTACCACCAGCTACCCACGACCCCCGCCACAGGATTTTGAGACTGCTGGTGAGTGGAACACAGCTTCTGCTCCAATCTTTAAACAGTGACAACGACAACAACTAACCCCAGAGATTACCAGATGGCAAAAGGTAAACGTAATAATCTTACTAACAGAAACCAAGACCACTCACCATCATCAGAACCCAGCACTCCCACTTCGCCCAGTCCAGGGCACCCCAACACACCGGAAAAGCTAGACACGGATCTAAAAGCATATCTCCTGATGATGGTAGAGGACTTCAAGAAGGACTTTAATAACACACTTAAAGAAATACAAAGGAACACTGGTAAACAGGTAGAAGACAGTAAAGAGGAAGCACAAAAATCCCTTAAAGAATTGCAGGAGAACACTGCTAAAGAGTTACAAATCCTTAAAGAAAAACAGGATAACCTAATCAAACAGGTAGAAGTCCTTAATGAAAAACAGGAAAACACATCCAAACAGATGATGGAAATGAACAAAACCATACTAGACCTAAAAAGGGAAGTAGACACAATAAAGAAAACCCAAAATGAGGCAACACTGGAGATAGAAACCCTAGGAAAGAAATCTGGAACCATAGATACCAGCATCAGCAACAGAATACAAGAGATGGAAGAGAGAATCTCAGGTGCAGAAGATTCCATAGAGAACATCGGCACAACAATCAAGGAAAATGTAAAATGCAAAAAGATCCTAACTCAAAACATCCAAGAAATACAGAACACAATGAGAAGACCAAACCTACGGATAATAGGAGTGGATGAGAATGAAGATTTTCAACTCAAAGGACCAGCAAACATCTTCAACAAAATTATAGAAGAAAACTTCCCAAATCTAAAGAAAGAGATGCCCATGAACATACAAGAAGCCTACAGAACTCCAGATAGACTGGACCAGAAAAGAAATACCTCCCGACACATAATAATCAGAACAACAAATGCTCTAAATAAAGATAGAATACTAAAAGCAGTAAGAGAAAAAGGCCAAGTAACATATAAAGGCAAGCCTATCAGAATTACACCAGATTTTTCACCAGAGACTATGAAAGCCAGAAGATCCTGGACGGATGTTATACAGACACTAAAAGAACACAAATTCCAGCCCAGGCTACTATACCCAGCCAAACTCTCAATTAACATAGATGGAGAAACCAAAGTATTCCACGACAAAACCAAATTCACACATTATCTCTCCACGAATCCAGCCCTTCAAAGGATAATAACAGAAAAAAACCAATACAAGGACAGGAACCACGCCCTAGAAACAACAAGAAGGTAATCCCTCAACAAACCTAAAAGAAGACAGCCACAAGAACAGAATGCCAACTTTAACAACAAAAATAACAGGAAACAACAATTACTTTTCCTTAATATCTCTTAATATCAATGGACTCAACTCCCCGATAAAAAGACATAGACTAACAAACTGGCTACACAAACAAGACACAACACTTTGTTGCTTACAGGAAACTCATCTCAGAGAAAAAGATAGACACTACCTCAGAATGAAAGGCTGGAAAACAATTTTCCAAGCAAATAGTATGAAGAAACAAGCTGGAGTAACCATTCTAATATCTGATAAGATTGACTTCCAACCCAAAGTCATTAAAAAAGACAGGGAGGGACACTTCATACTCATCAAAGGTAAAATCCTCCAAGAGGACCTATCAATCCTGAATATCTATGCTCCAAATACAAAGGCAACCACATTCATTAAAGAAACTTTAGTAAATCTCAAAGCACACATTGCACCTCATACAATAATAGTGGGAGACTTCAACACACCACTTTCATCAATGGACAGATCATGGAAACAGAAACTAAACAGGGACACAGAGAAACTAAGAAAAATTATGAATCAAATGGATCTGGCAGATATCTACAGAACATTTTATCCTAAAACAAAAGAATATACCTTCTTCTAAGCACCTCATGGTACCTTCTCCAAAATTGACCACATAATTGGTCACAAAACAGGCCTCAACAGATACAAAAATATTGAAATTGTCCCATGCATCCTATCAGATCACCATGGACTAAGGCTGATCTTCAATAACAAAATAAATAATAGAAAGCCAACCTTCACGTGGAAACTGAACAACACTCTTCTCAATGATACCTTGGTCAAGGAAGGAATAAAGAAAGAAATTAAGGGCTTTTTAGAGTTCAATGAAAAGGAAGCCACAACATACCCAAACTTATGGGACGCAATGAAAGCATTTCTAAGAGGAAAACTCATAGCTCTGAGTGCCTCCAAAAGGAAACTAGAGAGAGCACACATTAGCAGCTTGACAACATACCTAAAAGCACTAGAACAAAAGGAAGCGAATTCACCCAAGAGGAGTAGACGGCAGGAAATAATCAAACTCAGGGGCGAAATCAACCAAGTGGAAACAAGAAGAACTATTCAAAGAATCAACCAATCAAGGAGCTGGTTCTTTGAGAAAATCAACAAGATAGATAAACCCTTAGCCAGACTCACTAGAGGGCACAGGGAAAGCATCCTAATTAACAAAATCAGAAATGAAAAAGGAGACATAACAACAGATCCTGAAGACATCCAAAACACCATCAGATCCTTCTACCAAAGGCTATACTCAACAAAACTGGAGAACCTGGATGAAATGGAGAAGTTCCTAGACAGATACCAGGTACCAAAGTTGAATCAAGATCAAGTTAATGATCTAAACAGCCCTATATCCCCCAAAGAAATAGAAGCAGTCATTAATAGTCTCCCAACTAAAAAAAGCCCAGGACCAGATGGGTTTAGTGCAGAGTTCTATCAGACCTTCAAAGAAGATCTAATCCCAGTTCTTCACAAACTATTCCACAAAATAGAAGCAGAAGGTACTCTACCCAACTCATTCTATGAAGCCACAATTACTCTGATACCTAAACCACAAAAAGACCCAACAAAGATAGAAAACTTCAGACCAATATCCCTTATGAATATTGATGCAAAAATCCTCAATAAAGTTCTTGCTAACCGAATCCAAGAACACATCAAAACAATCATCCATCCTGACCAAGTAGGTTTCATCCCAGGGATGCAGGGATGGTTCAATATACGGAAATCCATCAACGTAATCCAGTATATAAACAAACTCAAAGACAAAAACCACATGGTCATCTCGTTAGATGCGGAAAAAGCATTTGACAAGATCCAACACCCATTCATGATAAAAGTCTTGGAAAGATCAGGAATTCAAGGCCCATACCTAAACATGATAAAAGCAATCTACAGCAAACCAGTAGCCAACATCAAAGTAAATGGTGAGAAGCTTGAAGCAATCCCTCTAAAATCAGGGACTAGAAAAGGCTGTCCACTTTCTCCATACCTATTCAACATTGTACTTGAAGTCCTAGCCAGAGCAATTCGACAACAAAAGGAGATCAAAGGGATACAAATTGGAAAAGATGAAGTCAAAATATCACTTTTTGCAGATGATATGATAGTATATATAAGTGACCCTAAAAATTCCACCAGAGAACTCCTAAGCCTGATAAACAGCTTCGGGGAAGTAGCTGGATATAAAATTAACTCAAACAAATCAATGGCCTTTCTCTAGACAAAGAATAAACAGGCTGAGAAAGAAATTAGGGAAACAACACCCTTCTCAATAGTCACAAATAATATTAAATATCTTGGCGTGACTCTAACTAAGGAAGTGAAAGATCTGTATAATAAAAACTTCAAGTCTCTGAAGAAAGAAATTATAGAAGATCTCAGAAGATGGAAAGATCTCCCATGCTCATTGATTGTAAAATGTAAAAATGGCTATCTTGCCAAAAGCAATCTACAGATTCAATGCAATCCCCATCAAAATTCCAAATCAATTCTTCAACGAATTAGAAAGTGCAATCTGCAAATTCATCTGGAATAACAAAAAACCTAGGATAGCAAAAACTCTTCTCAAGGATAAAAGAACCTCTGGTGGAATCACCATGCCGGACCTAAAGCTCTACTACAGAGCAATTGTGATAAAAACTGCATGGTACTGGTATAGTGACAGACAAATAGACCAATGGAATAGAATTGAAGACCCAGAAATGAACCCACACACCTACTGTCACTTGATCTTCGACAAGGGAGCTAAAAACATCCAGTGGAAGAAAGACAGCATTTTCAACAAATGGTGCTGGCACAACTGGTTTTTAACATGTAGAAGAATGTGAATCGATCCATTCCTATCTCCTTGTACTAAGGTCAAGTCTAAGTGGATCAAGGAACTTCACATAAAACCAGAGACACTGAAACTTATAGAGGAGAAAGTGGGGAAAAGCCTTGAAGATATGGGCACAGGGGAAAAATTCCTGAATAGAACAGTAATGGCTTGTGCTGTAAGATCGAGAATTGACAAGTGGGACCTCATGAAACTACAAAGCTTCTGCAAGGCTAAAGACACCATCAATAAGACAAAAAAACCACCAACAGATTGGGAAAGGATCTTCACCTATCCTAAATCAGATAAGGGACTAATATCCAATATATATAAAGAACTCAAGAAGGTGGACTCCAGAAATTCAAATAACCCCATTAAAAAATGGGGCTCAGAACTGAACAAAGAATTCTCACCTGAGGAATACCAAATGGCAGAGAAACACCTGAAAAAATGTTCAACATCTTTAATCATCAGGGAAATGCAAATCAAAACAACCCTGAGATTCCACCTCACACCAGTCAGAATGGCTAAGATCAAAAATTCAGGTGACAGCAGATGCTGGCGAGGATGTGGAGAAAGAGGAACACTCCTCCATTGTTGGTGGGATTGCAAGGTTGTACTACCACTCTGGAAATCAGTCTGGCGGATCCTCAGAAAATTGGACATAGTACTACCGGAGGATCCAGCAATACCTCTCCTGGGCATATATCCAGAAGATGTCCCAACCGGTAAAAAGGACACATGCTCCACTATGTTCATAGCAGCCCTATTTATAATAGCCAGAAGCCGGAAAGAACCCAGTTGTCCCTCAACAGAGGAATGGATACAGAAATTATGGTACATTTACACAATGGAGTACTACTCAGCTATTAAAAAGAATGAATTTATTAAATTCCTAGCCAAATGGATGGACCTGGAGGGCATCATCTTGAGTGAAGTAACACAATCACAAAAGAACTCACACAATATGTATTCACTGATAAGTGGATATTAGCCCAAAACTTAGGATACCCAAGATATAAGATACAATTTGCTAAACGCATGAAACTCAAGAAGAATGAAGACCAAAGTGTGGACACTGTGCACCTTCTTAGAATTGGGAACAAAACACCCAGGGAAGGAGTTACCAGAGACAAAGTTCGTAGCTGTGATGAAAGGATGGACCATTTAGAGACTGCCGTATCCAGGGATCCATCCCATAATCAGCTTCTAAACGCTGACACCATTGCATACACTAGCAAGATTTTGCTGAAAGGACCCAAATATAGCTGTCTCTTGTGAGACGATGCCGGGGCCTAGCAAACACAGGAGTGGATGTTCACAGTCAGCTATTGGATGTATCACAGGGCTCCCAATGGAGAAGCTAGAGAAAGTACCCAAGGAGCTAAAGGGATCTGCAACCCTATTGTTGGAACAACATGATGTACTAACCAGAACCCTGGAGCTCTTGTCTCTAGCTGCATATGTATCGAAAGATGGCCTAGTCGGCCATCAATGGAAAGAGAGGCCCATTGGACTTGCAAACTTTATATGCCCCAATATAGGGGAATGCCAGGGCCAAAAGAATGGGAATGGGTGGGTAGGGAAGTGGGGGGCGCTATGGGGGACTTTTGGGATAGCATTGGAAATGTAATTGAGGAAAATATGTAATAAAAATATTAAAAATAAAAAAAAAGAAAAGTAAAACAGAGAAAGGCAAACTTACCCATCCCAATACATTAATGCTTGCCCAAATATTTAATACATGGATATAAAACCTTAGACAAGCAAATAGGTGGCTAATGTCTACAGTTTTTGGTGCCTTCAAATTACTGCACATCCATGCTTAGGGCATTAAACCTACATATTTTAACTGAGTTGTGTTCCCTCTCACAACCCTTTATATATGAGGCTTTGTCATTCAAATGTTCTATGGTGCTAAATATCTGCTTGCTTGACTAAAATCCGTGTTCCAAGCTCTTGGAAGTTAATATAGACAGAATGGTTAGTCAACAAGAAGGCCTATTGGGCCTGATCAGTGTCAGCAAGACTCCTGTAAACCTATGCTGATGATTATAGCCTATTTTGCATCAGATATAGTCACTGGCTGTACTTGGGCAGAAAAACAATATGGGTTACATAAAATCTAAAGCCATTGACATGTAGAATGTGGATCCAGTACCACAAGTCTACTTACTGTTTTAATGTAGGATAGACCAATGAAACATGAATTAACAATGAGCCTAGAAGGTTGCATTTAAAGGAGTAAATATGTAGTTCTCACGTGGCTTTGAAAAAATAAATGATGCCTCTTGAACATGCCATTATTGTTTTCCAGAATCTGATAATCACAGGGGCTCAAGCCAAGAACTCTGGAGACATTCCTCATGGTGAAGATCTTTCTGATGATGTGAAAGTTTTTGATAGGGAAAGAAGCAGTACAGGGGGAGACTGGAAGAGTCTGCCTGGGCCTGATTAGGTGCTGTATACGAGGCACCACTGTGATGTGGTCTGGTAACAGGCTCAGCTTATTGTCAGGTCCAAAACCGCCATTAGCCTTTCCCCAGATTTACACAGATCTGTTCTGAGGAAATTCAATAGCGTTTAATCCTTACTTCACACACACAAATGAAGACTTTATAGATATATTTACATTTCAGATTATGTCTTGACTAGACATAACTAGTGATGGTTATAGCATGAAACTGCACATTGCTAAGATGCTCTATTCTTTACTCTTGGGGCTCATGGGTTAGAAGGTAGTGAGATAATGCACAAGGTTCAGAAGAGTTCCAGGGAGCCAGGGGCACACATACCCAGGCCAAAGCTTTGGGCTATCATGGGAAACCTATCAAGGACTAGAGATGAAAGGACAGCAAATATAATCTAGCCTAAAGTCCACCTTTTACATAAAAGTAAGGTACAATTCTGCAGAGGTAGCAAATTGCTTAATATCATGTAACTCCATGAATATAGCTTGAGCCAGAAATCTGATATGGAATAAAAAGATGATAAACACAAGTCAATAAAGAAATCCATAGGTGATGGAGGTAGAGAACCTAAATAGATAACCCAAAGGATACATTTGTATTATATAATACATACTATGTAGTTCTCCCCATGTTCATAAATATCTGAACAGGTAGATGCATACATAGATAGATAATTTCTTACTTGCTTTCTTTGGCCATGGTTGAAGATATATCAGTATGTTTTACAATTTTCCCTCTCCTTAGCCAGCTGTTTTGCTTTATTCATCTGTAGTGGAATATCGTGGGGTGACTACAGACACTGGGGTTAAACATGTTTGAACTCAAAGTTTGGTTCTGCCACACATAAGCCAGATCAGCAAAGAGTGACCTCCAAGAGACAGTGATTCCTCACCTCTGTACCAAGGGTAATAATACTTGCTTCTTGAAATTGACAAAGATCATATATATAAACAGTTTTGCAAGATTCATGGCACATGTGTTTGGTTCATAGTCGCACTTTCACTTTCCTCAACTAGGGATATAGATTGTTTGCAGTGTTTGGTTGACATCTTGGGTCTTTTTTCTTTCACTGCTACTCTTGACATTTGAATAACAGAGTTTTAAAATTCTTTACAGATGATGATGTTTTTAAAGTAACTTGAAGGGCTGGAGAAATAGCTCTGAAGTTAAGAGCAAGTGCTGATGTTGCAGATGATGCAGGCAAGATTCCTAACAGCCGTCTGTCTACTCACAACCATCTGCCCCTCCAGTTCTAAAAGCTCCAAATGATGCCATCTTTGGGCCTCTTCAGGTACCAGTTCCCATATGGTATACATACATACATACATACATGTAGACATAACACTCACACACATACTTTTAAAAATAAGCAGAAGTACATATATGTATGGTGATGTAAAATACATCTGTTTCCTTGAGAAGTACATTCACACATGCAAATGAATTTTGCTCAGCAATATCATGATGATAAAGTTAAGCATCAAAATGCAATTTCTATCAATATTTTAGCTTAAGCTAGAAAAAATAATTAAAATTATCTTTAGGAAACAATTAGCCTAGAAGCAGAATAAAGCAACATTGTAAAAGGAATAATTCCTACCTCAAGATAACAGTTCCTTTTGTGTGTGGCTCACGTGGGTGGAGTTGTATGACTTCCTCTCAGCCTGAACTCTCTGTAAGGTAGATGTTGTTATTCACATTCCTCTCCTACTAGGTCACTTAAACCCAGGCTCATAGGTCTACCTATGACAATTTAACTGGATAGATGGTTTGACTGTGGTTATTCTAAATAAGTGTTAGTGTGTGACATCACTCACCAGTTCTGAAATGCTGCTCTCTTGTGTTGAGTGAGACCTAGAATAGGATCAGAATCTTGTTATAGGCAAGCGTCTATCTTACAGATTTCCCTGGACTTTCGTATTATTCCACCAACGACTGCATTTAAAGGCCAATATTTCCTTCAAGCTTATGTCTTATGTGTCACATCATCATTGAAGCAAAAGTTAATAGTTGTACTATTACTCCAAAAATGTGGAAGAGTCTTTCACCTCAAATGATGACAAACATAGGAAACATCGTCACAGCTCTCAGAAGATGTTCTCCTGTCTCTCTGCTCATGGATCCATCCACCTTCCTGGGAATCCTTCAAGGAGGAGAAACAGCAGCCCTACTTGACAAACAGTAAGTTTGAAGCTCACAGAGTTGACATACACCTAAGTCACACAGTACAAATGAGTGGTGACCAGAGTTTAGTTCAGTTCAAACCAAGGCCAACCTGGAGCCATCTGCACCACATTACTCAAGCATTACTGCTAAATGCAGTCCAGTTCATAGACCAAGTCCATTAAGGTTAGGCTGCACAGGTTTCAGTGGTAGAAAATTTCCATCTGTGTGGTAGATATTGAGTAGCCTTGGCAATCTGCCTAAGGAAGACATTTCAAAACATGGGGTTTGTGTTTGTTTCATTCTTTTTTCAGGAAGGCAGGCAGAAGCAGCATCACTTGGTTCTTTGTGATACAGAGGTGTGGATACACAAATAGTAGAGAAGTTTTCTACATGGTAAAGCTGTTTCAAAGACTGGCTAGAGAAGCTAGGGTGTTTCATGTCATGAGACCTGTTTTGGAGACATTAGAAACCACTGAGCATCACTGCTAAACAGAACTAAAACCCAAAATGATAGCTAATGTGATTGAGAAGTCAGTTCTCACCATTCTTCTGGAATCTTCCTAAATGTGGCCTGTTCCTCTTCTGAAGACCACTGAGCTAGAATCTGCTCCTTTCTAAAGATGAGAAAACCGGCCAAGTGATGAGTGAACTTGCTCTAGGCTGATTGAGAGGAGCCAGGGTTTGAACCAGGTGAGCAGATCTTTTAGCAGCCAAAGAGGTTTGAAGTGATTCCTGATCATACTGACATTGTGTGGATACGTGTTGCATTAACTCCCCCATTCTTGCCCTTGTTTCCTACAGTTAAAGGTAATGGCTTTCTCCAGTCTTTGTCTTCACAAATGGTGTCCACTTATGATTTTATGATGGATCTATCGTGTGTTTCTCTACCATGTCAATGCATAACAACACATTGAAATGAACAGTAGCTGAGAATGAAGACGAGTGTCCATTAAGAGAGAACAAATTAAAGCACGACGACACATCTTTACAAACACCTCAGCAATGCACATGACAGTTGTCTGATACTTAAGGACACATCCAAAGAAAATGGCACTTTGAACTATAAATTTATTTGCACGGAAGTAGCGAGGCGTCACATGCCCTTGCATCTATTACATACGTGATTCAGAACCTGGTTTTGACAGCTAGCTCTAATAATAAAAAGGTTTTAAATGTAAGGTATAACAGCGTTCCAATCAGCACCTAATCAGGGTTATGCTTTTCAAATTATATTGTGTCTGCCTTCACCTCCTGCCTGTTATCAGCAATAAAAACGGAAGTGTTTGAGAAAAAAAATCCTTGATCTGTGCCCATATATTTTTAATATTAATATGTCAGGCCAATGGCAATAAGGATATTAGGGAAATGACGGAATTCTCCCCCAGCTGGACATGTTAATTGAGAAGCCAAGTTTGGGAGGCAAAGTTCACATTTGTGCAGATGGCAGGACAATGCAGGGTGGCAACATAGGTCAGTGTCAGCCCTGTCCCAGCTCTAATGGCTTGAGTCTCTGCGTCAGCTGGTCCCTCTGGGCTGTGTAGGTTGAGGAAGGCTGTCTCTCCAGTGTTCCTGCCCTTGACTCTGGGGGTAGTAATTTCTCCTGAAATGTCAATGTGCCTTCCTTAAGAAGCAGGGGGGGGGGGAGGAGGGCAGTTGGAGAATGAAAGCAGGGGAGCAAATAAGTTTTATCTTTCTTACAAGATGTATACTTTACAGTTCACACCACTCTCTTCCCGTTCACTATAAAAATTAAGACAGTAACCACCTTAATGGAGGAATGGAGAATGCTATAATCATATCAACAGAAGATGAGTTCTTGGGCATCAAGATCTTTGACTGGTCCGCTGCATGCTTCACTTTTAGATCCGGTTACATTTAGAATTTATCTATGTTTATTGCCAATCTCCCACCTACCTCTTATTGCCTTTAATATGATTTGTGTATCACTTCCCACTCATTAAATGCAGCAGTGTGGGACCACTGGTCATTAGTAGTTTCGGTTTCCTGAGTGATATAATTATTTATTATCGCTAATTAAAATTCAGAGTTTGGCTTTCAGTGTGAGGCTGGATGGGAAGGCCATTTTAATGAAAAGAGCAATTGTGAGTTCTAAATTTCTTTATGAAGGAGATAACTTATGTAATCATGGGTAACCTTTGTCAAGAATATTATCTCACTATTTATAAAACAATGCCTCCTTTACTTTAGAAATTGTCATTTGCATATGAAAAAGACATATTTATTGATGCTTTTGACTGATGCGCATTTTCCATTCAGGAATGCTCTTTTCAAACCATTCACACAGCTTTGGATTTCTCTTTTGAAAACCATGATACAATTCTTTCAAAGATTTCACATATACATCTACATTCACAGATACACAAGTCACCATCAAAGAGGATTTCAATTGTTGATCTCTTTCTTAATTTTTTTTTCTAATGTGAAAATCCTGAATCCTTTGTGTTTCTGAATCCACTCATCATAAGCAATGGCTCCTGATAGTTTCTGCCATTCACAACCCTATACCTCAATCCCTTTTCTTCCAAAGAAGAAATCACACTGGTGTCTAGCCAAGACAGGTGTTAACTGAAGCTCCTACAGGTTTCCACTGGATCCGTCAATTCATCTCATTCACCACACTGTTTTCCCTTTTGAGTCAGTTATATTATTTCCTACTGAATACATTCAAGACAAGAGAAATTGTTGTGTAATTTGGTACAAATAAGAATGCTCTTCTAAAAGTCTTTCCCAATAAAATAGTCATGAGCATCTGCATTTTCACTCCAACATGTATCTTTTCATGTGTCCCATCATAATGGTTTTTCCTGAGTCTCTGTGAAGAAGCACACACCATAGATTACCTACCCCTACAACAAAGGAAATTCATAGGTGGAATTTATCCTCCCATTCTCATCTTTCCTCAAGCCATCTGTGATTTCTATATTAATATTATAATCATTTGGGTTTTTTTAACATGGGAAAATCAAGACCTATGAAGCAGAGCTTAAAACATCAAGAAACAGGTGTCACCACCCTTTTGATCCCAGCACTCAGAAGGCAGAATCAGGTGGATCTCTGAATTTGAGGCCAACACTTGTCTATAAAGCAAATTCTAGAACAACCAGGGCTAAACAAAGAAACCCTATCTTGGGTGAAAAAATAAAAACAAAAAACAAAAAACAGTAGAGTGAAAGTTTCCCCAGAGTTTTCTTAAAATTTATCAGAAAAAAAAAAAAAGAAATGATTCTTACCTTTGTCATCTAATCACATCCATGTGTGGTCCCTCCTAATTAAGCGAGTTAACATATTCAGCATCTATGTTTTATGCATGAGAACGTCAGCCTTTCAGATTACTTCATTTTGGGACCACATTATTTACAAATGAAAAGATTCATATAAATATCTTTATCCAGGTTGCAATAGACATCATCCTTGCCAGAAGAGGAATCAGGCACATACCCTAAACACCCATTCAGATCAGTCAAAACTGGGCTATTGCATTTCCATGGTTTTGGTAAAGGTACCATGATGTTTCTTCCCATTAAACAAGTTTATTTTACAACCCTAGATATCAAAGTCATATGAACAAATGCTTACCAATAGAACTTACTTGTTTAAGCAAGTTAATTTGTTTTGTTCACTTGTTTTCTTTTTGTTTGTTTGTTTTTGTTTTGTTTTGTTTTGTTTTTGAGACAGAGACTCCACAGGATAGCTGAGGATGGCCTGAAATTTTTGATATGCAGTACAGACTGGGCGTGAAGTGCTGACAGTCCTCCTCAGTGCTAGGATTACAAGCATGACCCACAAAGCCTGGCTTACTGTATACATTGTGCATTGTTAAATTTGAGTTTATTTATTCATATATTTGAGATGGCTGCTGAATGAAGTGATTGAGGGAAATGAAGGTAAGGGTCATTCTCTTCTTGGTCTCAGGAAATGGTGAAGGAAGCTGCCATAGGTCCAACTGAACCTTTGTTGGTGGCATATAGTGGAGGAAGAAGAGGAAGTTGTGAGGCTTTTACATGGATTTATCACTTGGTTTGCACAGCAGTTGGCACAGGACTTACAAGAAAGGCTTTCGAACCAGACTGGGGAATTTAAATCACAAGTCTGCCACAGACTACCTGAGTGGCTTCTGTCATGTGTCCTCATCTGCAAAATGGACATGCACGTGGTTTCATCTTCACCCAGTGTACCTAGAGCAACAGATCTGGATTGTGGAATAGGCTGTGGTGGGGACAGAAGGTTCCTGTCAAATACATCCTCATGAGGAATATGATTGAGATAGGAAATGACCATGAGGTCTCGTCTCCTTTAAAAAAAACTATTTAAAAGAAATGATGAAAAAAATTCTCCCCGATTCAATGTTGAAATAGGAATGTGTATAATCATGAAGTATTACAAATTATTCTGCAGTGTCTTCTATACATGGTATGATTAGATTTTTTTACATTAACTATTTGGAAGAATATTCTCCCTTAGAACTGTGCATACCATGTGCATACAAACAGCATATCTAGAAATTAATTAGAAATCTCTAAGAAGGAAAATAATGTCTTGTGTAAGAAGTGTGTCATTTATTTATAAAATATTTTGATAAGTGATGGTTGATCTGGACTGCTTGGTTTTGTTTATTTTGATGTGCATAATTTAATCTAACACATAATGATAAACCATAACATTTCACGTTAAAGTACAGAAAACTATCAAATCGCTCATAAAGAAGAGTATACACTAATCGTCAGAGTGAAACACCCCTTTGCTCTCAGCTCTTTGGTACGCACTTCTAATTCTCTCATTTCACATTTTAGGATGTTCCAGCATAGCAGGTGAGCCAGAGACTATAAAGCCTGAATACAACAGTTAAGGTGCCACAGATCATTCGGCTACTTTTTCTTTTAAAAAAAGAAACTGAGTGTTTAGAGTAGTTTCAGTATAACATTCTCCCTCTTTCCCCCAAAGTACAAAATTCATCTCAGCTGCCTTCCTCAAATATTTTTCATCTAATCATTTAAATGATTCCTGGTACCCCGTTAAACATTAATGGAAGTTGCATTAGTGTCAGTGGTAGATCTAAGACAGTCTAAACTTAATTTCAGACTTGATCTCTTGTAGTAATAGAGAATAAATATTGCCGTACTATTCTCTGTGTTAATGCAAATCATAGAAGCCTCGGTGTGTCCACTGACAATTCATTTAATGCTCTGGTCAACTTGATTAGCATTGATTCAGCGTATACAAGGGTTGTTACAGACTCTGGGTTGCATGTGGTCAGTAACAATATAATTACTTACTGTAAGCATGTCCACAGATCTGCTTTATATTTCATTATTATTACCACAGATTATTCACGTGAAATGATGGTAGCTCTTCACGTCCACACTCTTTGACCACAGACCCAAGCAGGTGTTTGCTTAATACTTTGGTCAAAGATCAGTGAGTTAAAGGTTAGGCCAGGGACAGTGAGAATGGAGGGGTCACAGCATTTGCAGGAGGGGGGTGAGACTTGATCTTCTTGGGTCTGGAATGGTTGAACCCCAAGGTCACCCATTAGTGATCCTGCCTTGAAGGACTGTGAGATGACAACAATAAATTCACGATGCCAGAACCTTTTAACCCTCTTAATGCTGTGAACACTGGGAGCCAAGGCCAAAACCCAGGAGGAATGGACCCAAGGAGAATTATTCAAACAATTGTCTGTGGGATGTGGCATTTATGTGCCCTGGGTTTGCTTTCTGATAAGGCAGACATCTAAGAAAATATGTTAATGTTTGATGTTCAAACTTCCCATCGAGCACAAGACACATAAGCACACTGGACAAGTATAGTGAAAATGACCACTGTTGAATTGTCAGGGCTCCATCTTTTGTGACAATTGTATCCCAGTAGCAAAATTCTTAATACAGATTGCATATCTGCCTACATTTACAACAAGCAATTCACTAAAGATAATGGAATTAACACATTACATTCGAGAATTAAAGATTATTAGAGATTAACACAGTGAAGTCCACATACTTTGAGGAAGTTGAATACTTAGATCTGAAACATAATATTACTTAGCCTACAAATTCTATTACGTAGTCACTTCCATGTTTATTATCAAGATTCAAGAAACATGGACAAAGATAGTGACTACATAGGCATGGGTATTTCTAAGAAAAAAAAATGGGTTGAGTTTCTACCCAGTGATCTTTTAAAATGTAAATTGAAACATTTGGTACTCAAGAGCCCCAGAAATATCTCATTTGTATGCTAGGATAATTTCTAAATTTTGATTACATAGTATGTCATCAAATGATTTTCAAGTTTAATCCTTTCTCACAACTTCCTTACCTGTGGGTCATAGCCTCATATGAGGTCCCATAACTGAAGGTAGAAATTGTGGAAGACTTGGTAACAAACAATAACCAAAAATCAATTCAGTGATCTCTGAAGAATCTTAGGAGTATCTAGCAGAGTTCAGCCATATTGCATCACAGATTCTGAACACAAACAGGCACTCTTTGTCCTGCACAGGCTATCATATGGTGTGAGATACATTAATTCAAACTCAAGGCTGTTGTATGTCATGAACTATACTGTCTTAACTATGTGTACAAAATTGTCTGCTCTTAGAAAATCATAATGGCTTTATTAAGAAAAATAGAGCCTTTCAGTTTTTTTTCAATTATCCTTCCTCTATAACTGAGTATCAAACTAATATATTTCTGGATTGTGTTGTGTTAAAAATTTTAAAATTAAAATTTTATGTTTGAATTGCTAACTTGAGTTTATTTAAAAAATAACATTAAAGTTGGCCTGAGATGGGGGAAGAATTTCCAATAAATTCTTAAACAGTTCTAGACATACTTTTGCATTTCATCCTACGTACTTATGCAAAGCAGTGTTCTCAGCATTGATGAGAACAAAATCAAAACATCAGTCAACTCTGAAAAACATTGAAGATGCTTTACATGTTGTGATATCAAATGTTCATCCAAGATTTAATTCTTTATATAAAATAAACGAGTACATCCCTTTCAGTATGTAAACTTACGTTTGTCTTGTCAATAACAAAATCATAGGTAGATTAAAGAATTTTTTTATTATTTACTATCAGTAAATGCTGAGTTTGCCTATCTATTTTCTAGTCCTATGCACTGGGGAATCCATACATAGGAAAATTGTATGGAGTCATACTATGGATATCCAGACTGGGCACATTTAGACTTAGATCACCTGTGAATATGACCTTTGAAACCAAATTTTGAAATCCTTAATGTGGCTACTGCAGTCTTCAAACACAGGTATTTTGGGGTGTGTGTTGGAGAGGTGTCGAGTGTTTAATTCATTGCTGGAAAGCAAGGTTTCTTCAAAATGTCCCTAGTATATAACCGAGAGTCTGAGGAAAATTACATATTTTCTACAGAGTTAGAATCATTTTATGGTCCTACCAGAGGCATCCTTCAAATAATCATAAATAATGCTAAAAAGTACATGTCTCTGTTCTAGGAAATACAAAGCTTGTAGTTTGGCTTATGGGAGTGGTTCACAACCTTGATAAAGCTATTCTCGAGTTGTAGTGATCTGAGCATAAAGTAATTGTAATTTTGTAATTTCATAATTGTAATTTTGCTATTGTGATGAATCATAATGCAAATATCTGTGTTTCCTGATGGTCATAGGCGATGCCTGTGAAAGGGTCATTCGACTCCCAAAACGTTTATGGGCTACAGGTTGAGAATCACTGGTTTGTGCTATCATAAATACACTGTTTTTTTTTTTTTTAATTAGCTAGAGTCCTAGGCGACAATAATTAACTTGCTATTAATCTTTTTTTTCTAACCCCTGATTTACAAATCATCTAGTTCGATTTTGGTCCTAGAATTGATCAAGACCTGCTTTAGTTTTCAGCAAGAGTCCTAGTTTAGATAATAAGCTATATGATTACTCTGACCATAGACTTAAGTGCTATATGAAAATGATGGCATACATGATAGGTACTAGATGGTATTATATGAAGAAGGGCAAAAGTCTGCTTTTGAACTAAGGAATTTAAAATACAGTGCCTGAGAGAGACAGTTTCTACATAAGTCATAAGATTTGGGGTGCCAAGATCTGTGGGAGTAGGGAAGAAAGAAAAATTAATCCTTATAATCAATGAGTTCCAGGGGGAACTCACAAGGAGCAGAGGCAGAAAAATACCCAAGTGTGCTTCAAAGGAAAAGCATACTGAATGAGCCTTAATAGCCAGTTACATGAGGGAGACTTTGGCCAGTCAGAAAAGAAGACTGTGCCAACCCAAAGGATTTTGAAGAACTAAAGAGTCTACATTTGTCCTATGAGAACATGAGTTCTGTCCCCTAGTACCTATGCATGCAGGATTGACTCCATAGACCCCTTGATACTAAATTTTGCAGACATGCATGTCTCTTAGGCATCTCCTCATACTGGGCTACTTATAAGGCCTAACACATGCAAATGCTACATAAGTATGTGTTATGTTGTCATTTTAGGGAATAACAAAAGGATTCATTTGGACATGTTCAACGTAGATGAGAATTTTTAATTTATAACTTTTTGAGGATTTTTATGCATGACTACTATAGATCATTTCACCCTTCCCTCCTCTAACTTCCCCCATGTCTCCTTCACTCCCTCTCAAAGTTAAGAGCTCATCTTATATACATATGTGTATGCACATATAACCTGCTGGATCCATTTAATGTTACTTGTATGTGTATGTGTTTAGGACTAACCACATGCGGTTAGAGAACCTACCAGGAAGCTCCCTCAGCAGCCATTACTTGACTGTAGTTCCTCATCCAGGAGTGGAGACTTATAAGACTTTCCTCATCCATGTTGGTATGTCACTGTAATTGGTATAATATTGTAATTACACTTGCCCTTTTAAGCAAACATGTTGTTGAGATTTTATGGGTGCAGCTTCCTTAGCATATACAGGAGACATTATCTCACATAAAAAAAAAAAACAAAACAAAAAAACAAAAAAAAAAAAACCACCTTGTTCTCTGCCTCTCATCTTATTCCCTCATCTGTGACGTTCCCTTAGCTGTTGGTATAAACTATGTTGTAGATGTATTAACTGAATGCATTTGGACCAATTGTGGCTTTTTGCACAAAAAGAAGCTGATTTGGAAAGAGAGGAGAGACACTTACCTTGCATATAAGAATAAGTTTAAAGGGGGACAACATTTGAAATCCAAGTAAATAAAATAGCCAATAAAAAAAAGTTTAAAGAATGGAGTTAGAACTTCTAAGGGTTTAGGAAAGTGCCCGTAGTATGTTCTCCTTTGGGGTCCAGGATCTAATCAGACACAGGTAGTAGACTAGGTTTACAATATTAGGCATCAATTTCCCTCCTACTGAGTGGACCTTGGGCCAATTAGATGACTATTGGTTACTCCCAAGATATAAATACCACTACTGCACCCTTGGGAATGTTTTGCCTAGCTGGTCATGGTTGTGATTCATGGGCACCACAGGTCCTATTGATTGCTTTTTCTCTCTAGGGTACTTTCCCAGTGCCTTCAGATACTATAGGAACTCCTCCTCAGAGAGGAGCTTTGCAGCTTTTGTTACAGCTCAATTTTTTCAAGCCTTGGGCCCAAAATGTGTGTGCCTTCAACAACAGGATCTTACCTTCATGTTCTTGTAAGCAACACAGGCCAATAACAATAGTCTTCATTGTTCGATAGTCTTTTGAACTCCCCAGACCATCAACAGGAAGGGAGACCTCTTGTGCCTGGCACTGGGATTTTTTTGTGGAGATAGTCTATGGCTTTGGAGAGGAGGCATTATATTACCTCAAATTGTATAACTTCATTTACACTATATGTGTATATGTTTATGTATTTGTATATACACACATATTATGAATGCACTTCAAATATGCAGAAAATCTGTACTTACCTTTAGCTATTTTCAAGCATCCTTCGTGTTATTTATTCCTCTTCCCCATCTCCATCTCTGTGCCCCACCACCTCTGCTTGCTCACCATTGCTTCCCCCCAAAATTTAAAAAGCATTTTTGTTATGGTTAATTGAAATTGACAGTGTAGAACCTACAGATGCCAAGCCAACTGTCCAACTGTACTATTATCCTTATTCGTATTTGGTGGGATGTATTAGAAAATGTTTAAAAGCTACTGTTATAAGCCAGGGAGAAAAGGGAAGACATGATTGACTCACCAGTGACAGTACCAGATGACTCACCAATGAGGGTGTATCTGGTCTGGTGAAGCAGCTCTCAGTTACTCTTCAAAAGAATCTCATCATCACTATTATCAAGGACTTTGTAACTCTTTGGCATCTGAACAAATACTGAGGAAGTGGCTTGCCCAGATTCACAGCCAATCAATGGAGAGACTTGGTTTGATCCTAAATTCTATAATCATCCCAAAACTCTTAGCTACTTTGTATGCAACTTCATTCTGTCTCTTTAGAACAAAGGCAGAAACTTGATACCAGCATGCATTTTTGAACAATGTAAATCGAATTCATGTTTGGTTGTTTGGGAAAACTATACCTATTCCAACAAATTCAATGGAAAAAACCCTATAATTTCCTTTTAAGTGACGAATAACTTTTACTAAAAGACAATAAGGAGGTTTCACAACAGTTGTCAGATGTTAGGACATGTGAAATCGGTGTGCTACTAAACGTATTTCATAAGTTGCCCTATATATACCATCTCTGAGAGCCTGAGGAACAAAAATAAACTAACAATTCTGGGAGATGGCAGGCAGTCCCCCAAAGGCTCATCTTCCAAAACTAACAACCTCCGGACCCAATCACTTTTTCCTTTGTTTTTGTCTTCATTTGCATCACATGAATCAAAACAAGGAACTAGAAGAATTTTGAAACAACAAAACTCAAAGTATTAGAAAGGGCATACTCCTGGGGAAGAAGTAGAGACAAACAAACAGAGATAGATAGAGGAGATACTCCTTTCAGAAACCCATTTAGAGCCACATTAGATATCTAATGAAATTAGCCAATGTCTTTCCAAGGGGGGGAAAAACAGGCATTGATTTCTATGAATCTGTGCCTGAGAGTACAAGAGAAAAGGGGAAGAAAGGGCGGGACTCTTTGCCTCTTTGTGAAAATATTGATAGACATTCCCAAAATGACCCAGAATCATGATCAATTAAAGCCTGGCTCCTGGTGAGGTTTGTGAATATTTAGCACATCAAGGGGCCACCCCCTTCTCAGGCATACTGTGAAAGAAGCTGTGTGCACCTGTTCATTTTGCTCTCATTACGCAAGAGTATATTTTCAGTTGGAATTATTACTTCCAACAAATGAAATCCCCTATTTTATTCAAGGAAACAGATATATTTAAATGATTCTGCACAGTGAGGACATGCACCCAAGACAAAAGAATTATTACAACAAATTATGTAACCTGTTGGGATCTTCCCCCCGCCAAAAATCAAGTTATATTTCCCCCTAAAAGTAGAACATCCACAATATGTTTCCATTTCGGGAAGTGTACATTGCAGTTTGCTTTTCCTCCTCAACTTCAAACAGCCTTTGCAAATAACACATTTTTCTAAAAATAAGGAATGGCTGTAAGATGACTGAGGGAGGAAGTATGGTTGTCTAATCATAATTGTGTGTGTGTGTGAGAGAGAGAGAGAGGGAGACAGAGACAGACAGAGACAGTGAGAGAAGAGAGGCTGCTTTTAAAATTGAAAGACAAAGAAAGAATATTTCATTATAAATTATTCATTGCACACTCATTTTGGATCAATACTTTTAGATATTCACATGCTTTTTATAAAGCGTGGGAGATTCTTTTAAATGTCATAATTTCCTTCTCAAAGCTAAAGACGGGAGCATAGAGTTGGGTTGAAAATGAGTGTGCTGGAAAGCTGCAGGCTCCATTCCCCTTTTAACTTGATAGACTGTGAGTTTGGGCCACAATTCTACTGAAACACCCCAAGACTGACCTGCCACTTTCTGCCAAGCGCTTCCACTTTATTTGAACAAATAATCTGAAGCTGCTCACCTTTTTCCCCCACAAAGGGAGAAAAGAATTGCAGCTGCTAAAGTGATTCGCATCTGAAGAATTTCAAGTAAGGGTTTTCATATTCAGCCATCAATAGATAGATAGATAGATAGATAGATAGATAGATAGATAGATAGATAGATAGATAGATAGACAGATACATAGATAACCGTTTCAAGACAGAACTTGAACAAAAGAATATTCTGTTTATATAAAATAGAATATGCTTCTCTCCTTTGACTCAAGTACTCAGTCTTCCTTGGGGTATTGGGGGGAGCAACCATCCTCCCAGATCTTCTGCCAGTGGTGTTGCAGAGAAAGAAAAAGCACCTTTCAAGGCTGTCACTGTTACCTTTTCATTCTGCTGAAGGAGGTGTGTGCATGTGCTGTTTGTGTGTGTGTGTGTTGGGTATAGAGATATTATCTTTACCCTATCAGAAAATGTGTACCTGCCACTTTTCAAAGTTAAGACAAGAGAAAGAATCTATAAGAATCGAAGAGAATATGAAAACAGCATTTTTCTCCAACCTGTTCTTCTTAACACAAAGCAACTGAGTAAATAAGAGGAGTTTGAAAATTCTTAGTGTAGTGGAAACAAAAATCAAAGAGCTCACCACCTCTTTTCATTGACTGAACAAAAGTGATGCAGTGAAGAGGCGCAGCCAGTGGGATCTTCAAACAACTGTGGGGGTGACTTTATATAAACCATGCCAAAGGAACACAAGGTGGCTCTATCCAAACCAGGGAGCTCTGGGGCAGCCAGGTGCCCTATCTAGATCTTCTGTGGTCACAAATGGGTGCTCACAGAACAATGGTGGAGCTTTCAAAGAGCAAGGAAATTCAGCAACAAGGCCAGCATTGCTTTACATGAATAATACCACGGCAAGCTCTGCCACTCTTTAGTCTTGATCTTAGAATGATTGCTGTATTAAAACGACTCCTTTCAATACATGCAATGTCTTCCTAAGAAGCAGCAGCAGTTCAGCCACTGACTGCATGAGGGCATGTAATCTAGAATATTTTCAAATAATTTTAATAACAGGATGCGTTCTATGTAGTCTTCATTTTAAAAAGGCACCTCTAGGAACAATCCTTAATATCAAATAGGAGATTTTAAACCAAAACAAAATACATATCTGCAGAGTTGGATATTTACTTTAAAAAGTTACAATACACCTTATAGAAAATTATTGAGAATAACCTGTGCACAATGGGCTTTCTTTTTTCTTCCTAAGGTACAGGCTCCACTCTGGTGAAGAATAAAGCGCTTCAATTATATTTATTTTTCTAAATCACAGATACATTCATTGTTGCCAATGGTTTTTCCTTTTTCTTGATCAAAGGAAACTGAGCATCTCAAGGGCAAGGCCCATAAACACCCTTTCTATTTATATGTGAACTCCGCTGCATCTCATGAGGGCTGTGATGCAGTCCAGGATCTTGCTAGAAGCCTAAAGCCATTTCCTGAGAGGCTCCCTTACAAGGCTCCAATGCCTCCGTGACTTTCTGCATCAGCACTCCCATCTTTGGGGCACGAAGATTGATTTTCTTTCTCCCTGCAAGTGAAAGTCCAGAGTGTGTGCCCCCTGCCTACTACCCTGAGAGTAGACAATACAACCACCAGATCAACTTGAAAAACTCATCCAGGGGGAGCCTTCCTGCCACCTCTGAGCTTCTCACTAGGTTAAGTGCTCCATATATCAATGAAGGCAAGCCCTGCCGGCCCTGGTTCCCACAACAGCTGCTTGCTGTGACTCCCTCCAGCTCTAGTTTTGATATGTTCTGCACCTCCTGTGCAGGGAGCCTGCCCATCCGTGGATGTACGAGCACTCTGAATCTCAGAATGGAGTCTCAAAATTGGGGCTGGAAATAACATCTTGATCTAAGACCACAATAAAAACATCAAAGCATCTGGGTGTGGAACTCATTAATGTAGCCATGCACACACACACACACACATGGGCTTAGGCACATCACTAGTGGTTGTTTTAAATCTCAAACTGGCTTAACACATATGTGCATTGCCTAAATATAAAATGCTGGGAATTTGCTGTTTTGTTCTGGTTCTGTTTGTTTGTTTGTTTGCTTGCTTGCTTTTGTTTTTTTAGTACTAAGAAAAATTCCTTTTTAAGGCAGAATTCACCGTTTGAGGCAAAAATTAATTTTGAATTAAAATGGGGACATGAAAAAGGCAAGATTTATCTTCAGTAAAATATCTGTCTACAAAATATTGGTTTTCTGTAACTCAAGAAACTCGATTTACCTGCATAGTAAACTGGGTACTAAGAAGAAGATAGAATTAGGTGAGAAGGTGAGGTATATAGTCTGAGGATACATGAAGAAGATTGACAAAAGGCTTTGTTTTCTAGTACTGTACACAAAGTCTTATTTAAAGATTTTTTCCCCCTTTCTGTGACACAGACTATGTTTCTTAGTTAACAAAGATGTGATAACTATAACATGGCATATTTCCTAAGTTCAATGTTTTTATATACAAAAACTGAATCTCAATCATTAGAACATTAATTGCTTGAATATGCAAGCAATTTTAATAACAAGTAGTCAATAGTTTTAATTAGAAAAGTTAGTTGTCATTTCTTTAATGTCTGCCTCTTGAAATTTTCTAGGAGAAGGTTGAAAATCACAATACCTCCTTCTTTGAAAAAGAATTTAATAAGCAAATATTCAATTGCATCAAGGTATAAGATTGATCAACATGATAATTAGACATTTATTACATTGTTAAAATACTTAAGGTTTAAAATTTTATTTTATTAGAGTGTGACTTGTGTTTTGAAACCATCACTTATAATATCTAGGGGAAAAATAAATTCTTCATTATTGGTAAAAGTGTTTTGTGGTGCTCACAAAATGAATTTCATATTTTGTCTCTTCGTAATATCTACTTAATACTTTTTAATATAGATTGAGCAGTGAGATGTTAAGTCATACTATTTATGACACCAAATGCATAACATCCATTTGCATGCTGCTCATGGTAGAAGTATTTATCAATTAAATATATTTGATAAATCAATTATAAAATTAAATTTAAAAAATAAATTTAGTGAAGGAAGGCTTTGCCACCGAAGACTTGGAGAATCTCTCCAATCTCGAGACATTTCAATGTTGAATTCCTATTGAAAGTTGTTATTGTTATATAGGACCACATAATCTCATAAGGGAAAGTGGGTATGTTTATCTTTAATAATGAAAACCATGTCTCCTCTACTACTCTCATTAGCAAAATCCATGCAAGCAAACTACCAGAAGTAGTGTGGATTTAACGACATAGAATATTTTTGGTGGTAGGGGTGGTTGGCAATGAAAAGACAGATTGAAATGATATGTCAAATATTAGTAGCCTTTTAAGACGTCATCGCCCATGGCCCTTAACCTCTTACAGATGGCAAACAGGGGGCAGCACAAACGAAATTAAGAAGATAGTGTGTTGACAGGAGCAAGTGGGTTCCAGTTTTTATCCCCACAGACAACAGAATGACATCATCTCCTTTCAAAATGACACATTAATGAATTTAGCAACACCTGAACTTTTCTGACGACAGCACCTTTGACACTGGCAGGTTCTCCTGTGTCAGTAATGATAGGATTGTGTATCACCCTCCCTCTTCAGAGCTGATGGCAGAATTACCTTTTGGGCCCTAACAAGTTGACAGGGTCTCATTTTGTTCCCTCTTTTAATGACATCTTCTTTGCAGGTGAACTGGAGAAATGATGACTTCTTCCTCTCACCCACCCCCCTTTTTTGTCTTGGAGGATTCCTAAATGTCACTGGGAGACCTAAGATGGCTCAATCTCACTTAAGGCAAACGGGAAGCCCAGGGTTTTTAAAGGTGAAATGGAGCTTGCTAATGAAGAAGTATCAGTCTCTGTGGGGCGTGCTCCTTGTTAGTTCAGTGTAGGTGAGTGTCGCAGGTTAGGGTTCCAACCTGACCCAGGGTGTGAGTACACATGTCATCTTTTATTTATCAAGGTTTTTTAAAAAGAGAAGACGTAAAAAGAAAAGAAAGAAAACAACCTAATTGAATGATTGGGTGATATAAACAATAAACTCTCCTGCATTTTGGCTCCAAAGAGAAAGGGTAATGAGCTCTTGTCTCAGAAACTCATCCTGGTGGAGTTCTCCTTATGATACAGTTCAAACATGTCAACTGAAACCTGTGAACGGTAAATACAATTCCCCACGGATGGGAACCAGGAACCTAAGTTTGCAGTTTATTTTCATTTCCCAACCTCTTTATACAATCCATGAGTGTGGCAGTCCTTCCGTTGTTAGACATTGGGTTCAGTCCTGTTTCCTTTTCATAATAAATATGCAAGAGGTGTAATGTTGTGATTACCATTCACTTACAAAATATTGTGAAATTCAAGGGAGTGCAACAGATGCCTCCTAAACATCAGAAACTTAGCAAAGTTAAAACTCCCCATGATTCAAAAATCCCATAGGCTAGTCTCTGACTGCTAGACTATTTTTTTCTTTAAGGTTTTTCTCCTGATATTACCCATCTAGCTGATTACCATCTGGGAAAAAAATATAAAAACAGAAAGTCCAATTCAGGAAGTGACATAAAATCCATTATGGCTGAATAAGACAAAGCTCACCCACAAAATCAAACCTAAATCAAGACTCCAGGGACAGAACAGAAAGGGTTAAGGAATCATCAGCTCTCAGCTCACAGACACTTTCAAATGACCAAGAAACACTGAAGGCAATATCCCAAAGTATTAACTAATAATGTGTTCAACACAGCAAAGCTCGTTAGCACACTAGACCTGGCCTGTGACAATGTGTTCCTTTGCATTTCTTGTTTACCTGAAAAATCTCTAATTGCCACCACAGAAACTTCAACAGTCCAGTGGATCTGTTTGAAAATGCACAACCTAGCAAGGCGAACCTGGCAGTCTCTGTACAGTAGCAGCAGCGTGTTCTCCCTCTTCCTACCAGTTAGAATTGTGTTGCCAGGGCTGGTGAGGTTTACCTCATTCTCACCAAGTGGAAATTACTCCCTGAAAGATGAGCGTGGTTTCTGAATGAAAGCATTCCCATGAATCGTGGCCTCTAAGGCCGTTTTGGAGGAAACATGAAATTACACTGGGTTCTAACAGGTAACAATAATGACTTTTTCACCTGCCAACTGCTAACTTAAAATTCCCACACATGTGGGCCATTTCTACTTGGTGCGTTCTTTGAATTTCAGCGGCTTTGCTTTTCAGTGCCTGGTTTCTCCCATGCCTCCTTTGTGTCGGAGGCTCACACTGGGTTCTCCTTCTTTGGTGCGGGGCTTTCTTTTCACAGTGACATTTCAACATAAACAGTCAATATTCATTACCTCAAAGGAGACTTCCCTCCTATTGCTGACCAATTAAATACCAGCTGAGACGGGCAGACAAAGGTAAGGGAGCTGGAACACAACACAGGCTCAGGGCTTCCTCCCTGCTCCCTTCAAGGATGAAAAAAAATGTAATCAAAACAAAGAGAGCTGGGGATTTAGGGACTATCTGTGTCCGAGAGGCACGGTGCCGTTGGATATTATGTCTCCCTATCTTTTCATCTGGCATACTGCAGAGAGCGGGGGTTTTGCATTATTTTTGTTGTTGTTTTTAATAATTCACCACCATGCATTTTTGAGGTTTCGCCGAGAAGGACAATCAGCCCTTAATTAGTTCCTGACTGAAGATGGCCATATTGGCTTAGGCTGTTTCGTCGGTTGCTGGTGGACCTGACCTTTATTTTCTTACTCCGCTGCCTAATTTGATTTAGCTTGATTTCTGTATTTCTCCACCACACAGGAGCGGCTCAGGAGGCGCCACTTAGAACATCTGTTGAGACAGAGCCCTTTCGGATGAACTCACCACGTCCCGGGAATTGCTGGGAATGGCTGTGAGGCTCCTCAACTGAGTCCTCTGAACTGTGCCTTCACTTCAGGGAAGGAAGTGGGGGAAGAGTATTCTCGTAGATCCCCTTGAATCATTAAACAGCTCAACTTCCTTCTCGCCCCCAGGCACCCCTCCCCCTATGCACTCACTCTCTTCAGGATGCACAGAGAATGCCCGGCACTTCTGGAACCATTTTCTTCGGAAACCTGGATAGCAGTGTTGTTGTGTTTAAATTCTGCACATTTCAAACTCTCTCTCTTACATACACACAATCTGGAACGACTGGTTCGCTCCAAGTTGTGAGACTTTCCCTCCTCACACATGAATTGTGCAACAAAGTAGGCATTCCAGGTTTCCGGGCATTCCTCTGTGGAATCTTCCAGTAATTCTATTCACCTACACAGAATATTCTCTGCATTGTAAGAGAGCCACATCACACACATTTGTTGTTGTTATTGTTGTTCTTCTTCTTTTGAACTATAGCCTGGATACAAAGGACTGTAACTCCAACTGCTATTAAGAGTATCTTCCCCAAATCGACATTTTCTTTAGGGGGGACCTGAAAGAGAATGACTCCATATCCAGGAAGCCCTCAGGATCTGTTCATCTTCATTAGCCTGCATATCCCTTCCTCGCTTCCTCAAGATGTCAAAAGCACTTGCAATGTCCCTAAAACAAACAAAAGTCACTGAGATTCCTACTCCTTGTCCATTAAAAAAAATGAAAAACAGTGATCAATACTCAAAGCAATGGCCAGTTCAAACTATGTGTGTCATATTCATTAGCTGCTCCACCAAAGTGATATCCCAGTTTAATTTTCTGAGAGCCCCTCATGAATTATTACTTTGCTTTGTCTCATGCAAATGAAGGCACAGTGAATCCAAGGTGGTAAACTTTTATTTACCTGGATATCTTTACTTATGTAAGGAAAAAGGAGATTTAGTTCATAGCAAATGTGTTTTCCCTCTCCCCCGCCCCCCCCCCATGTTAGATTAGGTGAATTTAGTCAAGAGAGAATTGTATTTTCTATTTGTGCTTCTAGCAGCTAGAGGGCACAAAAGAATGCTTTTACTTTGCCTTGTCTTCTTTTTTTTTCCCCTCCCCACTGAATGGAACTATGCAGACTCAGAAATAAACAATGAAAGAGAGGCTGGTGGTTTTATTGCACCTGCCTTATGTAGATGCCATAAAAAAAAATCCCTTCCAATAGGATTACAAATTCCGGAGGAGAATGGTCTCTGAGTGTGGCCTTGGAGAACTACATCTTCCTAAAATAAAGAGTAAATCCCAAAGAAGGAGAGCCTCAAAGTGGGGTGAAACAAGTTTGGACCATCATTATGTTTCCAAATTATTTTGTAAAGCTCTTTGTTCAAATGCAATATAAACACATGTTTAACCTTTATCATTCCAGCATCTTAAATATTAATGTTGGTTGTGCTTCCGCATTAACAACATCTATTATTTTTGCGCTAATAAGAGGCTTACAAGAATAAACATGAGAGGCTTGGAGCAACCTCCCTGTCAATTAAGAAAGTCAGCAGTACTTCAAGTGCACACTTCCAGCAGATCCCAGCAACTGGAATCAGATCGAAATGCATGCTTCCAGCTATGAGCAAGGCCCCACCCCATCACTATAAATTTCTTAAATCATCTCCTGCCCACTGGTACACACCCCCATCTTGTAAAAAGCTACTGAGGACTCGATGGTAAAAGGCATTCTTTTTTGGACCATTTATTTGTAAAGCATAATAGTTTGGCATTTTTCTGCAAGACACACTAATAAACCTCGGGAGGAGTCACATCTGTTGCTGAAGAACAAAATGGGTTGGGCCTCAATAGCATAATATATATAAACACTTTTTCCCCCTAATGAACTGTACCACCCCCTTAGGCATAAATGAGTTGGATCTGGATAGAGTACCATTTGCCAAATTGTAAATTGCCTACATTTATTTTGGGAGTGCACTAAACAGAGTGCTAATTGCCTTGTTTAGCACTTTCCTTTCTTTCATTTGCACTGGTGTAAAATCTTAGTAAATTAACTCAAGGCTTTTATTATGTAGGTAGCATTTGAACAACCAAGAATTAGTGAGGAGGCAGCATGAAAGGACGGATAAAAGAGGAGTTGGCTCTACCCAGAATGCCATTTATATGTCCCTTGAATTAAAAGGATGGAATTAACTTTTAATCCTTGGGCTTTTTAAATTGCCGATGTTAACACGGAATGTATTACGCAGCCATTTTATTCAAATTTGCTCACTTAAAATGGGTAGGATGTTAACAACCATGATCGTATGGGGAAAGTGCAGCTAGCTGTATTCATATACACAAGTGTATATATTAAGATTCATTCCAAATAGCAATTTATGTAGTTGCAGTCAATTGCATAGTCAAGATTCCAGCTTATTGTCAAAGACAAAACACTCCAAAGTCATTACCGTCCACCACTCTGCAGTATCCTATGTGAAATGAGTTGAGAGCCTGGTTGCCACTCCTAATGGACAGGTGTGCACTTCAGAAAAGCCATCTCTGACTTAGTGGCACAGAATATAGTGTGCCATGGATGCTTGACTATGTGGGATGGTACCAAGCAGCCAAAGGCTAAAGGTCACATGTTCTTACAGGTGGCCTCCTGTTGGGGAAATTCAGCAGAAAGCTCTGTGAAGAAGCTGTGTGAAGCAGTGCCCTTGAGAGAAGGAGAGATGTTTCCTCTTCTGCTCCTGCTGGGATTGAATTTATTCACTGGTTTGCAGATTCTCTCACAGCTAGGATGCACCTCTTGGTGTTTCCCTGTTGTAAATGCTGGGTATAAGTGGAAATCAATGCCAGCGTCTATCATCTTTGTTTCCTTTCAGACTTTATCCCCCCTTGAAAGTCACATTAGTGACTCACATACACTGTGACAGCATATATCGACCCACCAGGGTCTGCATCAGGTCCTCAGCCTGTACATCATGGCTTCCAGTTTAGTTTCTGATATGGGATTCCTTAGAGTGCAAATAAGTGGGTCTCTGATTCTTATGCCTTGTCTTGGGTTCTTTTCCTTCTTTTGGTTTGATCTATACAGAATAGATGTGATACTTCTGTCTTATCTTATTATATATTTTATTTTGTTGTTTTTCAAATGAATGAATAAACAAGTGAATGAATGAACGAATGAATGAATGAAAACCTAGCCGTTAGGGTAAAAGTTAACAACTAAACTATCATTATACCTACCTACTGGGGGAGGAAAGACTAGTCTTCCCCAGTGGAGTAGCACTGGGTATCAACCACTCCAGGCCAGACTTCATGTTCAGGAGTAGTTAACAGACATATAATGGACTCAACAGTTTTTTATGTGCTTATATTTGGTGTTGTCTTTCTGTTTGGGCGTGTTTGTTTGTTTGCTACATTTTATTTGTTTTTCTATTTGGGTGTTGTTTTAGTTTGTTTTCTTGGTATTGAGCTTTTGTTTGGGTTAGGGAAGAAATTGTGAAGGACTTGGGGGATAGGAAGATTCAGGTGGTGGCAGCTCATACCTTTAATCTCAGCACTCAGAGACAGGTGTATCTCTGAGTTCGAGGCCACCCTGGTCTAAAGAGTAAGTTCCAGGATATCCAGGGCTACACAGAGGAAACCCTGTCTCGAAAAACTTTTGAAAAACAAAAGTATATTTCATCTCTGTCATCTGTTAATGTGTCATGCTGACACACCTGTAAGAATTCAGGTTGCAGCAGGGCGTTTGTTTGATCTTCCTAGGCTATGGAGCTTAGGTTGCTTAGTGAGCACCAGGCCAATCTGTAGACTTAGACCCATGGGGGTAGGGGGAGGAGCAATTACCCTTGATTCCTGGTTTGAGATAACAGCTGTGGAAGAAAGTTCTGGAGTGTGTACAGGAGCAATCGGTATGCACTCTGCTCAAGGTCACTGTGTACCAATTAGAAAGATAAATTCAAGGTTGGATAAACTGATCAGCAGAGAAGAAAGTGTGTGTGTGTTTTCTGATATACTCTTCTCTGGAATTCAAGCGATGTCACAGCGATTTTTAACAGGCAATACATTCTAGGTAAGAACGTTAAAGCCAAGGGATAGACACGTGCTGAACCCAACTTAGCTAGTGAGGTTCTGATCTCTGACAAGTAACTTTGTCTGTTTCAGCTGAAGTCCATGTGTTGTGAAGACTTCATGACAACCATGTAAAAGCATCGATGACATGGTATGTGGTCAGTAAAGTATGCACTCCTCTGCTCCCTCCCACACACAAGTTTCTGATTTCTCGTTTAATTCATAAAAACAAAAACAAAAACAAAAAAACTCTGCTTGAATATGAGAAGACAGAGTTGTAAAGATACTTTTATCTTTCCAAAAGGAGACCCTCATATAAAAACCTGAGAAATTTTATTAATAGATGTGAAAAATAAATAGCAGACCATGTTTTAAGGTAGTGTATGGAGTAACAGAAATAAGGCAATGCTTCATGGAGATATTCACTGTTCATCCTACTTAGACTTAAAACTAACATTGTATGTGTTGTGGGAAATATCTCTCTCTCTCTCTCTCTCTCTCTCTCTCTCTCTCTCACACACACACACACACACACACACACACACACACACAGAGCACACCCTCCTTTCTCAGAAACTTTGTAATACAACAAATTTTTAAAATTTTCAAGTCAGAATGGTATGAATTTATTTCTGAATTTCAACTGGAATTCTACACGCTGCTCTAGTTGTTGTGAACTCTACCGGTTGCTCAATATAGACTTTTGGGTTGCCATAAAGGTTGCACGGCATAAGATATGTGTATTGTATTCCTAAAACTTATTTATTTGCCATGGAAACAAAATGATGGCTCACTTACCAGACTTTCCCATTTCCTACTTGTAGAGAAAGCATCTTGCTAAATGAATACTGGTGACAAATGGAATTGAGGAAAGCTGAAAAGACTACTATAATGTTCAGGGTTCATTCTAGGCTCTTCGTAACGCCATGTGCTCTTTAATTTCTGCAGATCATTATTTTTTTAATGCAAAGTTGTAATTTAAGGTCTCCTAATAACTGTCTGAGATCTAGTGAGAACACACTTATCAACAAGTCCTAAGTGATCAGCACAACTGAAGAATGGTTCCATCCACAAGAATGTGCCCTGGGTCAGACCAGTGTCATAATCAGAAACTGCATCTTCCTAACACCTTTGCCAAGAGTCAAAGCCCCATCATCTAACCTCCAAGTACTGAGTGATGATAAGCATTTCTCCCATTCTGTTCCAACGTTCTCTTCTCTCTTAAATTATTAGAGTCTACTAATCATTTTTTTTGCTACAACTTACTATTTATGAAATTCTTAGTTTTAAGTGTTTGAATGTTAATCTCCAGAACTGTTAATAGTACTTTTCATTCTATAGTTCCCAGGTTTCCTGTCCAACCTTTTATTTATTTATTTATTTTATTTTGGAATCTAACCCTAGACATTTTTAATCTGTTATTAGACTCTAGTAGAGATGTGTTTTAAGAAAACTGAACACATGAGCTCAAAGAAAAATGTATGTTTGAGAGCTGTTTTCATCTCATGATTACCCGAGCTTGCTCACTCAGGTTTGAGCACTTCTGTAACTCCAAGGGCCTGCATTCAATATTTGCCTTAAATGACCTTGCCCAGGTTTTAATGGGTGTGCAAATACATTTTAATAGCTCACTGATTTTGGTACAATGGAGCTTTTAAATATCCTAAACTAACTCAGACATTCAAACTGTTGAAAAATTAAAAAAAAAATAGCCATTTGATTTTGTAAAAACTGAAAGTGTAATTAATGATGACACTGAGATGGAATGCAGAAGCACATGTGTAAGTTTTCATAAAGGCGTCACTTTCTTTACAAGCTATGGCACCCATCCATCAGTAACTAACTTCATTTATGTAGGTAGTCCTCTCCTAGGGATCTAAACTGCTATGACCTGTGTTCTTTCTGTAGCTTGGAGCTTACTTTTATGCATTGAAAAACATTGTAGATTTGAAATCTTCAACGGGATGATAGATATTTACTAACCCCTCCCACTGGGTTCTTGTCTATTACCTCTACAAGCAGGAGGTCTAAAACAACACTCCAAGCAGGTGGCAGTCTGTGTCAAAACCAAAACATTTAATATCCTTATGATGCCCGCAGTGTTCTAGGGTATATAGCAGAAGAGACACTTATCCTGTATGTTTAATTAAAACCAACAGAGAATCACCTGGAGGAGTGGACTAATGTTCAGAGTCTGAGCTAGGCCAACAGGTTGGATGACATTGATTCTACAAGGTGAGGTATCCTGCCTGCATATGATGGTTTTTACCTATGGGATTTGCTGCCAATATTAAAGGTATTAAAGGTATATTTAAATGTGTCTTGAAACTATCGAAATATTTTCTTCTTTCACCAGAAAGCTCATGCTAAAAATATTCAGGAGAATTAACTTTTTAAACAAGTGTCTATAGGGAAGAGACACATTAACCAGATGTGCTGCTTCTCAAAGTTTTCTCTTCTTGGAAGATTTTGCATGAGAAACTAAGTTCAAATGAGAGAGTGCCTTAATATCACTTAATTATGTTCTATTGTATTATACTTTTATTTAGTAGCAAACAAAGCATTTGCCATAACCCAACATTCAACTAAGAAAAT
Organism: Mus caroli; assembly: GCF_978045245.1. Classification (NCBI taxonomy): domain Eukaryota; kingdom Metazoa; phylum Chordata; class Mammalia; order Rodentia; family Muridae; genus Mus; species Mus caroli. Next base: position 76,923,650 of record NW_028227263.1, on the reverse strand, counting down.
GAAGTTTCATGAAACTGAATATGAAAGATACTTATGAAGGCTCTTGTAGAATGCAGTTATACCTGAGGAAAATGGTATGACATTGTATAATCATGACTCTTTAAGAAAGAAAAATGCAAAACAATTGGAAAGGAATAGACTGTGGTACAAACAGTTGTTCTATTTGAGCTAAAAGCTAAGAGAAACTTCATTTCTATTCTAATGTGCTTTTGTCTGCTGTATTTTTATAAGTAATAAAAGTAAACAAGGAAAATATATTCTATCTCCCTCTCAAGAATGTTCAAAGCAATTTCTATATATGGAACTATGACCCCACTTAATGATATAAACATATCACTACCTATAGCTAATCCCCCTTTGCAGCTTTTTATCTCTGTATGTCCAGAATAAGATGAGAATCAATAAATCTGATTAACAATGACCTTGAAATCTAACTATAGACTCCTTTTCAGAACTAGGATTAAGTTTGCAATAAACTCTTTTGCTTGATTCTCTTTCTAGAGAATAGTATGAATTGTACTTCAGATTTATAAATTGTATGTTCTCATATTTTATTTAAAAGATGAAAATGTGAATACAGTGGGTATAGGATAAAATGACAGGAAAGATAACTAAAAAGGCAGAAAGAAAAGTGGGTAGATTATGGATGGATAGATGGATGGATGGATGGATGGATGGATGGATGGATGGATGGATAAATGGATAAATGGATGGGTGGATGAATAGGTGATAGGTGGATAGATGATGGATGAATAGGTGATAGATGGCTGATGAATGGATAGGTGGTAGGTGTATAGAAAGATGAATGGATATTGGTTAGGTGATGAATAGATGATGGATAGATGGACTGATGGATTGATGGATAGGTGATGGATGGATGGATGGATGGACGGATGGATGAACAGATAGATGGATAGATGGGTAGATGGATGGATAGATGATGGATGGAAGGATGGATAGACGGATAGATGGATATTGGATGGATAGAAGGATGAATTGATAGATGGATAGATGGATGGATAGATTGACTGAGTGAAGGATGGACAGATGGAAGAGTGGATGGATTGATCTCATGGCCTGAAAACTCAATTCTCACAAGGAATCCCAGTTTCACCTGCTACACTCTTTTTGTAAGATTTTGGTTTCAAATAGTTTTTTGCTGCTGACATTCCTCAACAATCTCCTTCCACTTCTGAAGCACCCACTGTCACCTGCCCATTTAAAGAGAATCTATTTAAATTTTAAACATATAATCAGTATTTCAGTTTTTCCTTTAATAACAGGCTGACAGTTTGTAAGGAAGTTTGAAAACGACTCTGGTGTTGGGAGACTTAGTTAATTCCCATTTCTCTTATATCATTCCAAATCCTCTTTGAGCAAGGAAGCTAAAATCACAAAGTCAGCCATAAAGACAAAAGATATTGAAGTGATGTCTCCTTAATACACACGCACCAGTTTTAATCTGTGTGGTTACAGGTTTCCTCCCTAACCTGGAAATCTCAGCAGTGCACTGTAAATAAGTGTTAGATAATATGTTCCTTGGCGAACTTTGGGGTGTTAGAGCTCTGTGCCCACTTGTCTAAAGAAAATTAAGCTTATTTCAAGGAAATGTGGTCACCACTGGTAAAGGGTAAAATGCAGATTATGCAAATAATGATATTGTCCTTTGCTCCTTCTCTTGGTTCTGAGGACAGCTTTTCTGCTCTTGTTTTTCTTTTCCTCCAATTGAGAGATTAACCTGGTCTCAATTGAAATGGCAGTCCATAGCATACCTTTCCTTTGAGCTCACAGCATGGCTAATAACAGTTGGGGCTGGTCAAGCAGGCCTCTTTATTTTTCTTTTATTGTTCCAGACTATGAGCCCGTGAACCTTCAGCATGTTATGTACTTAACCATGGTCAGGTTGCTGTCATTATTTTCTGATTGTCCTGGAGCTCCTGGGGTACTGGCCCATATTGATGGCGTAGGGTGAGAGTCCTCTTTGTAGGGTAACCTTTGAAAAAGAAGCCCAGCGACCACCTGCATGTTTAGCCTAGTGCTGCGACTTTGCTCTAGGCCAGTTGGTACACTTCAAAACACGAATTAGCACCACTTGCATCAACTAGTTCATCTCCCTTCTTTTCATGTTCCCCTGGTCTTGTTAGATAAACGTTATCTGTACCACAAGCAAATGCTTGACTGAGAAAAATCTTAAAGCTCATTGGGAGGAGATACGGTATGTCTGAGTCACTGGGTGCTTTGTTGATAGATAAGTTTAACCCTCCCACATCCCCCTTTCTAGTATTTTTCCTATGTTGCTTGTCCTTGTGTCAACCTAGTCAAGTTAGGTGGACTGTGGCAAAAACAAAAACAAAAACAAAAAACCAGGGACAGGAGCCCCAAGTGGCCTGAATGGTGGAGCAAAGTGCTTCCCTGCATGAACCACCTCTACACACAGCTTTTACAAACCTATAAAAATTGGTCTAGTTGTTATCAGTTCAGGCTGGAAAGCAAGCAACAGCCCTTGATTGCCTCAGGCTTTGATGTAAGCACCCCTGACTACTTCTGTTTAAACTCTAGCGGATGGAAGACACCTATAAAGATATTAATTAGCTCCAGTTGTCACCAGATGTGGTTCACATTCTCTGAGCCAGCTCTGAAATACTGGAATTTTTATTAGGCAAGGTAATGTTTATAGCTCTCATTAAAGTCTGAGTCATAAAAGGCTGAAGATGAGATTGGTGGAAACTGATTGTTTATCAACTCCAAAAAAATTAAAATAAAAATCTAAAAGTCCAGTGTTTCAGACCGGAGTGACAAGCTAACTTTGGGAGACTTAGCAAAAGTCTCCTACTGTTTACATTAAGAAAAACACCTTTGGAGTTATACCCCATAAAATGACTGGTTTGTGTCAGATTTATGTTACATTTCCACGCTTAATTATAGTAACGTCAGCCACAGAGCGCTGCATCATCTGAAGAGAAAGAATCCGTACTAATTGTTATTAGACTGGAAACTAACTTGTGGGATATATGGTGACCAAAGAAGAGATTTGCAATTTATTCAAACTGGGTGAGCAGTGCTTCCCACCAGACAAGGCAGAGAATCAAAAAATATCTCTTAAACACTTCTCTTCCCTTGTCATCTTAATGCAATGGCTTCATAACTAAGAAAGTGCTTACTCTAATTTTTCTCTTAGATAGAGGAAATAGGAATAGCTAAAATCTGCTCAGACCCACTAGCCCATTTAGAAAAAGAAATGTTCATCTAGGACCATAATGGATGCTGAGTTTCCTTTTGAAGCTCCACTGACCTCCTTTCTGAAGCTGGACCCCACCCCCACCCCACCCCATCAAACCTATACACATAATAATACAGGCCCTGTTATTTCTAGGGCCCCCATTATGAGCTATGGTCTGGGGGTCCCCAAATGGAATCTCTCTACAGCTGGAAGTCCCTGGATGACTCCCTCAGTGTTTCCAATTTAGAGTTTCATAAGATCTTTGGAGATTTTAAATGATATTCAGAAATATGCTTATGCATTTTTAAAAGATTTCTTTTTTCCCATCTGAACTCCTTTAACAAAGGTATTACACTAAGGACAAAAGCTGTCCAATTTTTTCCAACCTTTTGGTTCTTTCTAAAACACAGTCATTTTGTTAGACATTGAAAATGTCTTGATTTAGTTGTCTTGCTATTTTGGGCCTGTCCTGCCCCCTGCAGTGGTAATAAGGATGGGGGTTCCTGCTGGGCCCTGAAGAATACCATTTCACGGCCGCCACAGAGCTGGCGGCTTTTATTTATGGAGCCAAGAAAATGAATGGGTATTAGTGTCCAAACATTTCAACATGCTCCCGCGGCCATGCACAAAAGGGACTGATTTGCAGCAAATTTCCACTTATTTTCCAAAAGTATTTACCTTGCCGGAGCTTGGCTGATCACTATAATGGCATAGCTGAGGGGAAAATGACCATTTCAGGAATATATATATATATATATATATATATATATATATATATATCACATACACACACACACCTCAAAAGTGCTCTACTTCTTCTGAATAAAGATAATACTTTAGGTTGCTAGGATTCTATGGATATATGGATGAATCTAAAGGGCCAGGGTCTATACATCTCTGTTGTTTTAAACATGAAAAGAAGTGACACAGCCCAGACAAAGAGAGCTCACATGGGCAAAAAGACTTTACCTAAGACAGCATGCTACAAGTGCCCAGATCACTTTGGGCATGCCCAGAGAGTAATACAAGCACTGTGATGTGCTAAACTGGAGCTAGGGATGGCAGGCTAATATATTCTTCACCTATATTTGCTAATATAACTCAGTCAAGCTTATTAGTGGGTAATTCAGAGGATGCTATGAAATCACATTACCTATTTGAAGTAATGAATCTACAGTCAAATTGTGTACCTAACATGTGCTGTGTATTTGATACCTGCCTTAGTGTGAGATGTTAAAAATGACTTTAAATTTGGCATTCCACATCCTCTGTGAAGGACATTAAAATATCCTGGTCAAACAGATAATCTGGAGACCTTTCCCTTGGGTCTGTAGTTCTGTTTCTTAAGCAGAGCTCTTCATACCTCTGGACTATGGTTCACTTGTCCACTATGCTATTACATATAAAAATATTTTATACCAAATATATAACCAAAGTGTCTACTCTTCACATTTCAGTCAAAAGATTGTTTCTTCCATTACTAACCACAAATGTCCTTAAAATAGGTATGTTCTTGGGGATGGAGGGATTACTCAGTAGATAAAGTACCTATGCTATAGGCATTAGGACCTGTGTTTGATCCCCAGAAACTTTATGAAAGAAAGAAAGAGAGAGAGAGAGAGAGAGAGAGAGAGAGAGAGAGAGAGAGAGAGAGAAAGAGAGGAGAAATAAAGAAAGAAGCTGGGCATGGTGGCATTCACTTGTATTTCCAGCTTTAGGAAGACAGACACAGGTGGATCCCTAAAGCTAGCTGACCCTGTCACAAGTCCCTTCCCAGTCAGCGCCAGCACCAGGTCACTTTAGGCACGGAGTCGGCAGACACCCCCCACCAAGGTCCCTAGAGGACTCTCCACGTGATCTTAGGACCACCAGTGAGTGGAACACAAATTCTGTTCCATTCCAGTCACGCAGGATCAGCATTAGGGAAGCTGAAAACCTGGCCTGACCAGGGTCACAAGTCCCTTCCAGTAGGCTCCAGCACCAGGTCACCAGGGGGAGGAGTTGGAGGACACCCCCACGGCCCCTAGAGGACAGCTTCTGAGGCAGACCCCGTTTCAGGCTCCAGACATCCAGGCACCATCCCTGTCAGAGGACAGGTATCCTCCCCGCCCAGGAGGACTTTGCTGGAGCACCTGGGGAAGTCATCTTTGTTCCCAGATCCCTCTGAGACTAGTCTGCGCAGATGAGAGTGTGGACTACAGAAGCTATAAGCTTCTGGGACAGGACCTGTTTCAGGCCTTCATCTTCTGCCAAGAGGCAGGTGCGAATGCCAGATATCTGTGCACCTTCCCTGCAAAAGGAGGGCTCGCCTGCAGAGAGTGCTCAGACCATTGAAACTCAGGAGAGAGCTAGTCTCCCAGGTCTTCTGATAGAATCTGAGAGAAACAAGCTCTAACCATAGACAACTATAACAACTAACTCCAAAGATTACCAGATGGCGAAAGGCAAACATAAGAATCTTACTAACAGAAACCAGGACCACTCACCATCATCAGAATGCAGGACTTCCACCTCACCCAGTCCTGGGCACCCCAACACACCCAAAAACCTAGACCCGGATTGAAAAGCATATCTCATGATGATGGTGGAGGACATCAAGAAGGACTTTAATAACTCACTTAAAGAAATACATGAGAATGCTGCTAAAGAGTTACAAGTCCTTAAAGAAAAACAGGAAAACAAAACCAAACAGGTAGAAGTCCTTAAAGAAAAACAGGAAAGCACATACAAACAGCTGAAGGAAATGAACAAAACTATACTAGACCTAAAAAGGGAAGTAGACACAATAAAGAAAACCCAAAGTGAGGCAATGCTGGATATAGAAAACCTAGGAAAGAAATCTGGAGCCATAGATGTGAGTATCAGCAACAGAATACAAGAGATGGAAGAGAGAATCTCAGGTGCAGAAGTTTCCATAGAGAACATGGGTACAACAGTCAAAGAAAATGCAAAATGCAAAAAGATCCTAACTCAAAACATCCAGGAAATCCAGGACACAATAAGACCAAACCTATGGATAATAGGAGTAGATGAGAATGAAGAATATCAACTTCTTGGGCCAGCAAATATTTTCAACAAAATAATAGAAGAAAACTTCCCAAACCTAAAGAAAGAGATGCCCATGAACATACAAGAAGCATACAGAACACCAAGTAGACTGGACCAGAAAAGAAATTCCTCCCGAAACATAATAATCAGAACAACAAATACACTAAATAAAGATAGAATATTAAAAGCAGTAAGGGAAAACTGTCAAGTAGCATATAAAGGCAGGCCTATCAGAATTACACCAGACTTTTCACCAGAGACTATGAAAGCCAGAAGATCCTGGACAGAGGTTATACAGACACTAAGAGAACACAAATGCCAGCCCAGGCTACATTACACAGCCAAACTTTCAATTACCATAGATGGAGAAACCAAAGTATTCCACGACAAAACCAAATGCACACATTCTCTTTCCACGAATCCAGCCCTTCAAAGGATAATAACAGTAAAAAACCAATACAAGGATGGAAACCACGTCCTAGAAAAAGCAAGAAAGCAATCCTTCAACAAACCTTAAAGAAGACAGCCACAAGAACAGAATGCCAACTCTAACAACAAAAATAATAGGAAGCAACAATTACTTTTCCTTAATATCTCTTAATATCAATGGACTCAATTCCCCAATAAAAAGACATAGACTAATAGACTGGCTACACAAACAGGACCCAAAATTCTGCTGCTTACAGGAAACACATCTCAGGGAAAAAGACAGACACTACCTCAGAATGAAAGGCTGGAAAACAATTTTCCAAGCAAATGGTCTGAAGAAACAAGCTGAAGTAGCCATTCTAATATCGAATAAAATTGGCTTCCAACCCAAAGTCATCTAAAAAGACAAGGAGGGACACTTCATACTCATCAAGGGTGAAATCCTCCAAGAGGAACTCTCAATTCTAAATATCTATGCTCCAAATACAAGGGCAACCACATTCATTAAAGAAACTTTAGTAAAGTTCAAAGCACACATTGCACCTCACACAATAATAGTGGGAGACTTCAACACACCACTTTCATCAATGGACAGATCATGGAAACAGAAACTAAACAGGGACACAGTGAAACTAACCGAAGTGATGAAACAAATGGATTTAACAGATATCTACAGAACATTTTATCCTAAAACAAAAGTATATACCTTTTTATCAGCACCTCATGGAACCTTCTCCAAAATTGACCATATAATTGGTCACAAAACAGGCCTCAACAGATACAAAAATATTGAAATTGTCCATGCATCCTAACAGATCACCATGGACTAAGGCTGATCTTCAATAACAACATAAATAATAGAAAGCCAACATTCATGTGGAAACTGAACAACACACTTCTCAATGATACCTTGGTCAAGGAAGGAATAAAGAAAGAAATTAAAGACTTTTTAGAGTTTATTGAAAATGAAGCTATCACACACGCAAACTTAAGGGACACAATGAAAGCAATTCTAAGAGGAAAACTCATAGCTCTGAATGCCTGCAAAAAGAAACTAGAGAGAGCATACACTACCAGCTTGACAACACATCTAAAAGCTCTATTAAAAAAGGAAGCAAATTCACCCAAGAGGAGTAGACAGCAGGAAATAATCAAACTCAGGGGCAAAATCAACCAAGTGGAAACAAGAAGAACTATTCAAAGAATCAACCAATCAAGGAGCTGGTTCTTTGAGAAAATCAACAAGATAGATAAACCCTTAGCCAGACTCACTAGAGGGCACAGGGACTGCATCCTAATTAACAAAATCAGAAATAAAAAGGGAGATAGAACCTCAGAGATCCTGAAGAAATCCAAAACACCATCACATACTTCTACAAAAGGCTATACTCAACAAAACTGGAAAACCTGGATGAAATGGACAATTTCTAGACATATACCAGGTACCAAAGTTAAATCAAGATAAGGTTAATGATCTAAACAGTCCTATATCCCCTAAAGGAATAGAGGCAGTCACTAATAGTCTCCCAACCAAAAAAAAAAAACAAAACAAAACAAAACAAAAAAAAAAAACCAGGACCAGATCGGCTTAGTGCAGAGTTCTATTAGACCTTCAAAGTAGATATAATTCCAGTTCTGCACAAACTATTCCACAAAATAGAAGTAGAATGTACTCTACCCAATTCATTCTATGAAGCCACAATTACTTTGATACCTAAACCACAGAAAGACACAACAAAGATATAGACTTTCAGACCAATTTTCCTTATCAATATCAATGCAAAAACACTCAATAAAATTCTCACTAACTGAATCCAAGAACACATTAAAACAATCATCCATCCTGACCAAGTAGGTTTTATTCCAGGGATGCAGGGATGGTTTAATATACAGAAATCCATCAACGTAATCCAGTATATAAACAAACTCAAAGACAAAAACCACATGATCATCTCCTTAGATGCTGAGAAAGCATTTGATAAAATCCAACACCTGTTCATGATAAAAGTCTTGGAAAGATCAGGAATTCAAGGCCCATACTTAAACATGATAAAAGCAATCTACAGCAAACCAGTAGCCAACATCAAAGTAAATGGTAGAAGCTGGAAGCAATCCCACTAAAATCTGGGACTAGACAAGGCTGCCCACTTTTTCCCTGCCTATTCAACATTGTACTTGAAATCCTAGCCAGAGCAGTTCCACAAAAAAAGGAGATCAAGAGGATACAAATTGGTAAGGAAGAAGTCAAAATATGACTTTTTGCAGATGATATGATAGTATATATAAGTGACCCTAAAAATTCCACCAGAGAACTCCTAAACCAGACAAACAACTTCAGTGAAGTAGCTGGATATAAATTTAACTCAAACAAGTCAATGGCCTTTCTCTACACCAAGGAGAAACAGGCTGAGAAAAAAATTAGGGAAACAACACCCTTCACAATAGTCACAAATAATATAAAATACCTTGGTGTGATTCTAAGTAAGGAAGTGAAAGATCTCTGTGATAAGAACTTCAAGTGTCTGAAGAAAAAAATTAAAGAATATCTCAGAATATGGAAAGATCTCCCATGCTCATGAATTGGCAGGATCAATATAGTAAAAAAGGCTACCTTGCCAAAAGCAATCTACAGATTCAATGCAATCCCCATCAAAATTCCAACTTAATTCTTCAATGAATTAGAAAGAGCAATCTGAAAATTCATCTGGAATAACAAAAAACCTAGGATAGCAAAAACTCTTCTCAAGGATAAAAGAACCTCTGATGGAATCACCATGCCTGATCTAAAGCTGTAATACAGAGTAATTGTGATTAAAAAAAACCCTGCATGGTACTAGTATAGCGACAGGCAAGTAGACCAATGGAATAGAATTGAAGACCCAGAAATGAACCCACACACCTATGGTCACTTGATCTTTGACAAGGGAGCTAAAACCATCCAGTGGAAAAAAAACAGCATTTTCAACAAATGGTGCTGGCACAACTGGGTTAACTTGGGTTAACCTGTAGAAGAATGCAAATTGATCCATTCCTATCTCCTTGTACTAAGGTCAAATCTAAGTGGATCAAGGAATTCCACATAAAACCAGAGACACTGAAACTTACAGAGGACAAAGTGGGGAAAAGCCTCGAAGATATGGGCACAGGGGAAAAATTCCTGAATAGAACAGCAATGGCTTTTGCTGTAAGATCGAGAATCAACAAATAGAACCTCATAAAATTGCAAAGCTTCTGTAATGCAAAAGACACCATCAATAAGACAAAAAGGCCACTAACAGATTGGGAAAGGATCTTTACCTATCCTAAATCGGATAGGGGACTGATATCCAATATATAAAGAAGTCAAGAAGATAGACTCCAGAAAATCAAATAACCACATTAAAAAATGGGGCTCAGAGCTAAACAAAGAATTCTCACCTGAGGAATGGCTGAGAAGCACCTGAAAAAAATGTTCAGCAACCTTAATCATCAGGGAAATGCAAAACAAAACAACCCTGAGATTCCACCTCACACCAGTCAGAATGGCTAAGATCAAAAATTCAGGTGACAGCAGATGCTGGCAAGGATGTGGAGAAAGAGGAACACTCCTCCATTGATGGTGGGATTGCAAGCTTATACAACCACTCTGGAAATCAGTCTGGCAGTTCCTCAGAAAATTGGACATAGTACTATCGGAGGATCCAGCAATACCTCTCCTGGGCATATATCCAGAAAATGTTCCAATCGGTAAGAAGGACACATGCTCTACTATGTTAATAGCAGCCTTATTTATAATAGCCAGAAGCTGGAAAGAACCCAGATGCCCCTCAACAGAGGAATGGATACAGAAAATGTGGTATATTTACACAATGGAGTACTACTCAGCTATTAAAAAGAATGAATTTATGAAATTCCTAGGCAAATGGATGGACCTGGAGGGCATCATCCTAAGTGAGGTAACCCAATCACAAAAGAACTCACACAATATGTATTCACTGATAAGTGGATATTAGCCCAGAAACTTAGAATACCCAAGATATAAGATACAATTTGTGAAACACATGAAACTCAAGAAGAATGAAGACCAAAGTGTGGACACTTTGCCCCTTCTTAGAATTGGGAACAAAACACCCATGGAAAGAGTTATAGAAACAAAGTTTGGAGCTGAGACTAAAGGATGGACCATCTAGAGACTGCCGTATCCGGGGAATCCATCCTATAATCAGCCTCCAAATGCTAACACCATTGCATACACTAGCAAGATTTTGCTGAAGGGACCCTGATATAGCTGTCTCTTGTGGGACTATGCCGGGGCCTAGCAAACTCATAAGTGGATACAGACAGTCAGCTATTGGATGAGCTATAGAAAGTACCCAAGGAACTAAAGGGATCTGCAACCCTATAGGTGGAACAACAATATGAACTAACCAGTACCCCCTGGAGCTCGTGTCTCTAGCTGCATATGTATCAGAAGATGGCCTAGTCGGCCATCAGTGGAAAGAGAGCCCTATTGGTCGTGCAAACTTTGTATGCCTCAGTACAGGGGAACGCCAGGGCCAAAAAGTGGGAGTGGGTGGGTAGGGGAGTGAGGGGTAGGGTATGGGGGACTTTTGGGACAGCACTGGAAATGTAAATGAAGAAAATACCATATATATATATATACATATATACATATATACATATATACATATACATATATACATATATATATATAAGATAGCTGACCCTCCAGCTTAACCTGGAACCTCCCATTCCAGGTAAACAGGATAACCCATCTCAAAAAGTGGGTGGATTACATCTGTCTTAGTTAGGGTTTTACTGCTGAGAACAGATACCATGACCAAGGCAAGTCTTATAAAAAGCAACATTTAATTGGGGCTGGCTTACAGGTTCAGAGGTTTAGTCCATTATCATCAAGGTGGGTGCATGGCAGTATCTAGGCAGGCATGGTGCAGGAGGAGCTGAGAGTTCTATGTCTTCATCCAAAGCCTGCTAGTGGAAGACTGACTTCCAGGCAACTAGGGTGAGGATCTTATACCCACACCCACAGTGAAACACCCATTCCAACCAGGTCACACCTATTCCAACAAGGCCACACCTTCAGATGGTGCCACTCCCTGGTCCAAGGATATACAAACCATCACATTACAAATCATCACAACATCTAAGGAACAATACCAAAGTTACCCTTAGGCCTCTACTTTCACTCACAAATGCATGTGCACCTATACACAGAAAAATGTACACATAGACACACACGTGTGAACAGAAAATAGAGGTCTCCTTTCTTTTGTTTCCTTCACCATTTTGTAAAGATTCTGCATTCATTTGTTTGCATGGGCCAAAACCCAGACAGCTACCTTAAAGGATGAAGTGACTTGGGTCTCATTGTCCAAACTTACATCGTCTTTATATAAGTTCTAGGTGCACTCTCAAAGGCAGTGTGGGGGGAGGAGTAGGGGCTGGGGTCACTGTTGTGAAGTGGACTGCTATCAGCTCATGCACTCTCTTGAAAGCTCAATTCCTACATTCCACTCTCCCACTCCATAAAGAATACATCGTACAAGTGAAGCACTTAACTTCCCATTTATATTCAAGGTCCACAATTTGCTTTTTGAATACTTTTGTCAACTGCACTCTGATTGGAAATCTTGTAGTCATTGCTTACAAATGTGACCACTCCATTACTCAAATTCCTATCAAGAAAAAGATGACATTAAGCTACCTATACATGACAGCCTTAAACAGTTGTAATGTTACTCACAACATAACAATTTACTATTGTCATAAAACATAATAAATGATAGAAGCAAACCCACTAATGGCTTTAACCTAGTTACATACCTGGGCCCATCATTTAGTTGTCTCTACCTCAATTTCTTCATCTTTAGGGCAGAATTGACAATCATAATGATGTTATAGAATTGTTTGTATTTCTGTTCAGCAAGTTAACAACCAAAACTTTGGAGCACTGTAGCTAACAAACAACATTAGTCATTACTTCATACCTGGATAATGTGGCTTGGGCATTTCTAGTTTCAATGATACTTTTAAGTGTAAGATATCAAAAATCTCTCAGTGACCTAGTTTCCAATCAAAGCCAATTTGACAAAGTCGACTACACTGCCCACCATGTGAGCTTTCTGAAGCCACAGATTTCAAGAGGTATTCATTCTTTGGTCAAAGCTTGAGCCAAATTGACTGTTTCCAGATCTGAACCATAAACAAGTAAATTGGTCTTTTTTTTGTTGTTGTTTGTCAGATGAGTGGACTATACACCCAACAATCAATGGTTGTTCCAGCCAATCTTCATCATGAGCCATGTAGTTACCCCAGTATCTGTGCAGCTTTCTGTGCTTTTGAAAAGAGAGGAATCTATCTCCTGTAGATTTATTTTATGGCCAGAATGAAATGCATTTGGGTGGTTTGTTTTTACTAGAAGTCTAAAGAAGTTGTTCAAGTCAACTCTTCTCTTTTTTTTTTTTTTTTTTTACAGGAAATGTCATTTTATTAACCCTTGCACTAACATACTTTATTTTTTTTTTGATTTTTAATATTTTTATTACATATTTTCCTCAATTACATTTCCAATGCTATCCCAAAAGTCCCCCATAGCGCCCCCCACTTCCCTACCCACCCATTCCCGTTCTTTTGGCCCTGGCATTCCCCTATATTGGGGCATATAAAGTTTGCAAGTCCAATGGGCCTCTCTTTCCATTGATGGCCGACTAGGCCATCTTTCAATACATATGCAGCTAGAGACAAGAGCTCCAGGGTTCTGGTTAGTACATCATGTTGTTCCAACAATAGGGTTGCAGATCCCTTTAGCTCCTTGGGTACTTTCTCTAGCTTCTCCATTGGGAGCCCTGTGATACATCCAATAGCTGACTGTGAACATCCACTCCTGTGTTTGCTAGGCCCCGGCATCGTCTCACAAGAGACAGCTATATTTGGGTCCTTTCAGCAAAATCTTGCTAGTGTATGCAATGGTGTCAGCGTTTAGAAGCTGATTATGGGACGGATCCCTGGATACAGCAGTCTCTAAATGGTCCATCCTTTCATCACAGCTACGAACTTTGTCTCTGTAACTCCTTCCCTGGGTGTTTTGTTCCCAATTCTAAGAAGGTGCACAGTGTCCACACTTTGCTCTTCATTCTTCTTGAGTTTCATGGGTTTATCAAATTGTATCTTATATCTTGGGTATCCTAAGTTTTGGGCTAATATCCACTTATCAATGAATACATATTGTGTGAGTTCTTTTGTGATTGTGTTACTTCACTCAAGATGATGCCCTCCAGGTCCATCCATTTGGCTAGGAATTTCATAAATTCATTCTTTTTAATAGCTGAGTAGTACTCCATTGTGTAAATGTACCATAATTTCTGTATCCATTCCTCTGTTGAGGGACAACTGGGTTCTTTCCAGCTTCTGGCTATTATCAATAGGGCTGCTATGAACATAGTGGAGCATGTGTCCTTTTTACCGGTTGGGACATCTTCTGGATATATGCCCAGGAGAGGTATTGCTGGATCCTCCGGTAGTACTATGTCCAATTTTCTGAGGAACCGCCAGACTGATTTCCAGAGTGGTTGTACAAGCTTGCAATCCCACCAACAATGGAGGAGTGTTCCTCTTTCTCCACATCCTCGCCAGCATCTGCTGTCACCTGAATTTTTGATCTTAGCCATTCTGACTGGTGTGAGGTGGAATCTCAGGGTTGTTTTGATTTGCATTTCCCTGATGATTAAGGATGTTGAACATTTTTTCAGGTGTTTCTCTGCCATTTGGTATTCCTCAGGTGAGAATTCTTTGTTCAGTTCTGAGCCCCATTTTTTAATGGGGTTATTTGACTTTCTGGAGTCCATCTTCTTGAGTTCTTCATATATATTGGATATTAGTCCCTTATCTGATTTAGGATAGGTGAAGATCCTTTCCCAATCTGTTGGTGGTTTTTTTGTCTTATTGATGGTGTCTTTAGCCTTGCAGAAGCTTTGTAGTTTCATGAGGTCCCACTTGTCAATTCTCCATCTTACAGCACAAGCCATTACTGTTCTATTCAGGAATTTTTCCCCTGTGCCCATATCTTCAAGGCTTTTCCCCACTTTCTCCTCTATAAGTTTCAGTGTCTCTGGTTTTATGTGAAGTTCCTTGATCCACTTAGACTTGACCTTAGTACAAGGAGATAGGAATGGATCGATTCGCATTCTTCTACATGTTAACAACCAGTTGTGCCAGCACCATTTGTTGAAAATGCTGTCTTTCTTCCACTGGATGTTTTTAGCTCCCTTGTCGAAGATCAAGTGACCATAGGTGTGTGGGTTCTTTTCTGGGTCTTCAATTCTATTCCATTGGTCTATTTGTCTGTCACTATACCAGTACCATGCAGTTTTTATCACAATTGCTCTGTAGTAGAGCTTTAGGTCCGGCATGGTGATTCCACCAGAGGTTCTTTTATCCTTGAGAAATTTTTTGCTATCCTAGGTTTTTTTGTTATTCCAGATGAATTTGCAGATTGCACTTTCTAATTCGTTGAAGAATTGAGTTGGAATTTTGATGGGGATTGCGTTGAATCTGTAGATTGCTTTTGGCAAGATAGCCATTTTTACAATGTTGATCCTGCCAATCCATGAGCATGGGAGATCTTTCCATCTTCTGAGATCTTCTATAATTTCTTTCTTCAGAGACTTGAAGTTTTTATTATACAGATCTTTCACTTCCTTAGTTTGAGTCACGCCAAGATTTTTTATATTATTTGTGACTATTGAGAAGGGTGTTGTTTCCCTAATTTCTTTCTCAGCCTGTTTATTCTTTGTGTAGAGAAAGGCCATTGATTTGTTTGAGTTAATTTTATATCCAGCTACTTCACCGAAGCTGTTTATCAGGCTTAGGAGTTCTCTGGTGGAATTTTTAGGGTCACTTATATATACTATCATATCATCTGCAAAAAGTGATATTTTGACTTCATCTTTTCCAATTTGTATCCCTTTGATCTCCTTTTGTTGTAGAATTGCTCTGGCTAGGACTTCAAGTACAATGTTGAATAGGTATGGAGAAAGTGGACAGCCTTGTCTAGTCCCTGATTTTAGAGGGATTGCTTCAAGCTTCTCACCATTTACTTTGATGTTGGCTACTGGTTTGCTGTAGATTGCTTTTATCATGTTTAGGTATGGGCCTTGAATTCCTGATCTTTCCAAGACTTTTATCATGAATGGGTGTTGGATCTTGTCAAATGCTTTTTCCGCATCTAACGAGATGACCATGTGGTTTTTGTCTTTGAGTTTGTTTATATACTGGATTACGTTGATGGATTTCTGTATATTGAACCATCCCTGCATCCCTGGGATGAAACCTACTTGGTCAGGATGGATGATTGTTTTGATGTGTTCTTGGATTCGGTTAGCAAGAACTTTATTGAGGATTTTTGCATCAATATTCATAAGGGATATTGGTCTGAAGTTTTCTATCTTTGTTGGGTCTTTTTGTGGTTTAGGTATCAGAGTAATTGTGGCTTCATAGAATGAGTTGGGTAGAGTACCTTCTGTTTCTGTTTTGTGGAATAGTTTGTGAAGAACTGGGATTAGATCTTCTTTGAAGGTCTGATAGAACTCTGCACTAAACCCATCTGGTCCTGGGCTTTTTTTAGTTGGGAGACTATTAATGACTGCTTCTATTTCTTTGGGGGATATAGGGCTGTTTAGATAATTAACCTGATCTTGATTCAACTTTGGTACCTGGTATCTGTCTAGGAACTTCTCCATTTCATCCAGGTTCTCCAGTTTTGTTGAGTATAGCCTTTGGTAGAAGGATCTGGTGGTGTTTTGGATGTCTTCAGGATCTGTTGTTATGTCTCCTTTTTCATTTCTGATTTTGTTAATTAGGATGCTTTCCCTGTGCCCTCTAGTGAGTCTGGCTAAGGGTTTATCTATCTTGTTGATTTTCTCAAAGAACCAGCTCCTTGATTGGTTGATTCTTTGAATAGTTTTTCTTGTTTCCACTTGGTTGATTTCACCCCTGAGTTTGATTATTTCCTGCCGTCTACTCCTCTTGGGTGAATTTGCTTCCTTTTGTTCTAGTGCTTTTAGGTGTGTTGTCAAGCTACTAATGTGTGCTCTCTCTAGTTTCCTTTTGGAGGCACTCAGAGCTATGAGTTTTCCTCTTAGAAATGCTTTCATTGCGTCCCATAAGTTTGGGTATGTTGTGGCTTCCTTTTCATTGAACTCTAAAAAGCCCTTAATTTCTTTCTTTATTCCTTCCTTGACCAAGGTATCATTGAGAAGAGTGTTGTTCAGTTTCCACGTGAAGGTTGGCTTTCTATTATTTATTTTGTTATGGAAGATCAGCCTTAGTCCATGGTGATCTGATAGGATTCATGGGACAATTTCAATATTTTTGTATCTGTTGAGGCCTGTTTTGTGACCAATTATGTGGTCAATTTTGGAGAAGGTACCATGAGGTGCTGAGAAGAAGGTATATCCTTTTGTTTTAGGATAGAATGTTCTGTAGATATCTGCCAGATCCATTTGATTCATAATTTCTCTTAGTTTCTCTGTGTCCCTGTTTAGTTTCTGTTTCCATGATCTGTCCATTGGTGAAAGTGGTGTGTTGAAGTCTCCCACTATTATTGTATGTGGTGCAATGTGTGCTTTGAGATTTACTAAAGTTTCTTTAATGAATGTGGCTTCCTTTGTATTTGGAGCATAGATATTCAGGATTGATAGTTCCTCTTGGAGGATTTTACCTTTGATGAGTATGAAGTGTCCCTCCCTGTCTTTTTTAATGACTTTGGGTTGGAAGTCAATCTTATCAGATATTAGAATGGCTACTCCAGCTTGTTTCTTCATACCATTTGCTTGGAAAATTGTTTTCCAGCCTTTCATTCTGAGGTAGTGTCTATCCTTTTCTCTGAGATGAGTTTCCTATAAGCAGCAAAATGTTGGGTCTTGTTTGTGTAGCCAGTTTGTTAGTCTATGTCTTTTTATCGGGGAGTTGAGTCCATTGATATTAAGAGATATTAAGGAAAAGTAATTGTTGTGTCCTGTTATTTTTGTTGTTAAAGTTGGCATTTTGTTCTTGTGGCTGTCTTCTTTTAGGTTTGATGAGGGATTACCTTCTTGTTGTTTCTAGGGCGTGGTTCCTGTCCTTGTATTGGTTTTTTTCTGTTATTATCCTTTGAAGGGCTGGATTCGTGGAGAGATAATGTGTGAATTTGGTTTTGTCGTGGAATACTTTGGTTTCTCCATCTATGGTAATTGAGAGTTTGGCTGGGTATAGTAGCCTGGGCTGGAATTTGTGTTCTTTTAGTGTCTGTATAACATCCGTCCAGGATCTTTTGGCTTTCATAGTCTCTGGTGAAAAATCTGGTGTAATTCTGATAGGCTTGCCTTTATATGTTACTTGGCCTTTTTCTCTTACTGCTTTTAGTATTCTATCTTTATTTAGAGCATTTGTTGTTCTGATTATTATGTGTCTGGAGGTATTTCTTTTCTGGTCCAGTCTATTTGGAGTTCTGTAGGCTTCTTGTATGTTCATGGGCATCTCTTTCTTTAGATTTGGGAAGTTTTCTTCTATAATTTTGTTGAAGATGTTTGCTGGTCCTTTGAGTTGAAAATCTTCATTCTCATCCACTCCTATTATCCGTAGGTTTGGTCTTCTCATTGTGTCCTGTATTTCTTGGATGTTTTGAGTTAGGATCTTTTTGCATTTTACATTTTCCTTGATTGTTGTGCCGATGTTCTCTATGGAATCTTCTGCACCTGAGATTCTCTCTTCCATCTCTTGTATTCTGTTGCTGATGCTGATATCTATGGTTCCAGATTTCTTTCCTAGGGTTTCTATCTCCAGTGTTGCCTCATTTTGGGTTTTCTTTATTGTGTCTACTTCCCTTTTTAGGTCTAGTATGGTTTTGTTCATTTCCATCATCTGTTTGGATGTGTTTTCCTGTTTTTCTGTAAGGACTTCTACCTGTTTGATTATGTTATCCTGTTTTTCTTTAAGGATTTGTAACTCTTTAGCAGTGTTCTCCTGCAATTCTTTAAGGGATTTTTGTGCTTCCTCTTTAGTGTCCTCTGCCTGTTTAGCATTGTTCTCCTGTATTTCTTTAAGTGTGCTATTAAAGTCCTTCTTGAAGTCCTCTACCATCATCTGGAGATATGCTTTTAGATCCGTGTCTAGCTTTTCTGGTGTGTTGGGGTGCCCTGGACTGGGCGAAGTGGGGGTGTTGGGTTCTGATGATGGTGAGTGGTCTTGGTTTCTGTTAGTAAGATTATTACGTTTACCTTTCGCCATCTGGTAATCTCTGGGGTTAGTTGTTATCGTTGTCACTGTTTAAAGATTGGAGCAGAAGCTGTGTTCCACTCACCAGCAGTCTCTAAATCCTGCGGCGGGGGTCGTGGGTAGCTGATGGTACCCAGGTGCTGGTCCAGCCGGAAGAGGCCTGTGGTCCTACTCAGGCCGGTTTTCTGCTTCCCTAACTAATGCAGTCTCTGGTCCCGCGTGCAATTGGATTGGGCAGAAGCTGTGTTCCACTCTCCAGAAGTCTTAAGATCCTGTGGCAGGTGTTGTGGGTAGCTGGCGAGTGTCAGCCGACCCTGTGCCCCAGCTGCCCTGGTGCTTTTCTGACCGGAAGACGCTTGTGGCCCTATGTAGGCTGGATTTCTCTCTCCCCAACCAGAGCAGTCTCAGGTCCCGCGTGATTGGACTGGAGCAGAAGCTGTGTTCCACTCACCAGCAGTCCCAAAATCCTGTGGCGGGGGTCGTGGGTAGCTGGCGGGTGTCAGGCAACCCTGCGCTCCAGCTACCCCTGCGCTGATCCGGCCGGATGAGGCCTGTGGCCCTACTCAGGCCGGTTTCTGCTTCCCTAACTAATGCAGTCTCAGGTCCCGTGCGCAATTGGATTGGAGCAGAAGCTGTGCTCCACTCACCAGAAGTCTTAAGATCCTGTGGCGGGTGTTGTGGGTAGCTGGCGAGTGTCAGCCGACCCTGCGCCCCAGCTGCCCCGGTGCTTTTCTGACCGGAAGAGGCAACTCTTCTCTTAAAAGCAGTATTGAGGGCTGGTGAGATGGCTCAGTGGGTAAGAGCACCCGACTGCTCTTCCGAAGGTCCAAAGTTCAAATCCCAGCAACCACATGGTGGCTCACAACCATCCTTAATGAGATCTGACTCCCTCTCTTCTGGAGTGTCTGAAGATAGCTACAGTGTACTTATATATAATAAAAATAAATAAATCTTTTTAAAAAAAGCAGTATTGAGACCACTTACCTTCTTTCTATGGGCTTCTAATATCCCATGAGTAAATCATAATTGTCAGCCAAGAGACATATTATCCAAAGGGGCTTTGTATCTTTAAGTTCACTGATCTTAACAATTCACTGTGAGAAATATAGGTGTATGTGTGTGTGTGTGTGTGTGTGTGAGAGAGAGAGAGAGAGAGAGAGAGAGAGAGAGAGAGAGATAGAGAGAGAGAGAGAGAGAGAGAGAGAGAGAGAGAGTAAATGAGACAAACAGACAGAAAGAGACCTTCCTACTAGAAAAACTTTTCTTCACAAAATGGAATGTAGTGTGTCTCCATTGGTTTCATGTGTTGTCAACAGCATTTTGTTAGGAAAGGCAGACTTCATAGTTCTCTTTCATATTGCTGACTTAGAAAAGCACTAAATGACTACTTACCAAGACCCAACATCGATGCTCTATGGAAAGTGTCAGATGGAGCAACAGTCCAAAGGGTCCCTGAGCATGGCCAACAACAAAAGCTTCATAAACTTTTCTGGTCACAATGTTAAAAAATACACATTGAAAATTAACTTCATTATACATTAATGAGTGGAAAGGTACATGTGAGCATTAAAACATCATCACTCAGTAGAAGGTTGACAGACAGATACAAGGCAAGTATATGAAGAAGTATCGAGAAACAAAGCCTAAATGAGGGCATGTCTTCTCTAAGAAATGCTGGGCAGAGTGGAACATGTGTCCTTTTAGAATTTCTCAGAACTTTGAAACTATAAGGTGCTTAGTGAAAGTCTAAGTAATTGTAAAATCAACAAGTAAGAATTGTTGATTCATTTTTAGTTTCCAGGGTTGATTATTAATGTCCTTTAAACGATAAAATTCTCCTAGAATAGTTGAAGAAACTATCCCGGGTGGGGAAAGCGATGAGAAAACTAATAGTAGATAAGTAGTAGATATTTGGACACCAAAGCTTCGTCCCACTTTAATCAAGGTACTTTCTTCAGCTGAGAGTTATGATCGTAACTGAGTTCATCTATATAAAATGTTTAAAGCAGTATTGAGAATAAACTAAGAAAGGAAACTCTCTTTAATTTATTACTGCTTTATTGGAACAAAATTACCTGTTCTCCTGAGGCTCAGAGTTTTGGTCAAGAAATCAGGCATTGGGACTCATGACTAGTAAATGTTTTTGAATGTGGGACCCAATGAAGTCTTGCATGAATGTAAAAAGAGTAAATGAAGTCATGAATTGAGATAAATTGTTGATATTGGCATGGCTATGTGCATGACCAATGCCTCAGACCTATGGGAGTGCAAAACCTTCTCTATACAGTCAGTGTCAGAAATACAAGTCCTCCCCCTCTTGTCTAACTATGAGTGTTTAAGAATGATTGAATGGTATGTGCAAAAGTTAACAAATGAAGCTTCATCCATTATGGTGTTTACAGTCTGAGACTGAGACCTCTACAGAGACCTCTTATAGAGACTAGATAACTGCTACATTGTGCTGTAAATAATAATGTGCTGAGGATTTGAGTTGTGGTATAGTTGATGCCATTCCTTCAAAGTACAGGCATCCCACCTGACCACCAGCTTTCCTGTATGTGCATGTGTGTGTTTGCCTTTCTTCTTTCCATCTTTAGTCAGCTTTCTAGTACCTAAGCCATTCAGGGCATGGAATCTGGGGAGTGACTTTTAATTTCTCAATCCTCAATAACAGATACATATCATCCCTTTAAGAGCTCAGGGCAAGATACACAAGAAGAGCAGGAAGAGTATAAGAGCTGAATAAATGGAAAAGGGCTATGAAACACTGTCGTAATCTGTGGTCATTACCACCACGAAACCACAGAAACTCTGGATGCCTACATGGAAAGTAAGCAAGACTGGATCTATCTTCACTCAGTTGTGAGTAGGGAGGGACTCAATTCCATAGCTGATGACTGAATGAGTCACTATCTACAGTGATCTAGCCACTGATGAATTGTTTCAGTGAATAGCTCTATACCCATGTCTGCTGCCCATGCTTTTTAAAATATACATATAGCTAATTTCCTAGGAAGCTCTTGGATTTGTATTGGTTTGCAGAAAAAATTTTATTGTTCTCACTTTACTTTGCTTCTCTGCTATCCCATCTTCTCAAGTTTTACTCTTTTTCCATTACAGTTTGCTTTTTTCTCCCTGACTACCATACAAGCAGAAACAAATATTAAAACCAATAAATAATATGATGATCTGAAAAGACAGTTCTCAGAAAGAAACAAACAAATGAATGAACATACAAATGGCCAAGAAACACGTGAAAAATATCTTTAGCCCTTGAGGAAATGGATGAAAATGACTTTGAGGTTCCATCACATTCCTGTTGAATGACTAACATCAAGAAAGCAGTCACCAGTAGATGCTGGTGAGGAGGTGAAGAAAGAGCAACCCTTGGTCACTGGTGGTAGGAGAATAAGTTGGTGCAGTCACTACAGAAGTCATGGAGTGAGAGAGCAACACCCAGTAGAAATAATTATTTTCAAATCATTGATTGTAACAGAAATAAAAACTATGATTTGCATACCCTTTCTTTTCTTTACAAATATATTCTGTTCACTTCCAATGATTTTGAGAGCAAATTCTCCACCCTGTAAAAAAAATTATCCAAGAATTGCAAAACTTAAAATTAAATACCATAAACTCTAGATGAAGGAATTAGAACCCACACAAAAATGTAAGTCAAAAGAACTCAGTCTGTTTCTAGGTTGTCCTCTAAACAAATTCTCTCTCTGGTTTGCAAAACTGCCTTCTATTCTGTTGTTCATGGGATTCTGTTATATTGCTTGCTTTTTATTCTATTAAATCCCCAAACTGTCAATTAAATTCCTCTTTTTAACCCCCCAAATTATTTTTATTAGCGTCTAAAATTGTTTAGTACAGTCTTTCAAAAACAAAAGCAAACAAACAAACAAAAAACCAAAACAATCACCAGTGTCTGTTGGAGTTTACTTGAGCTTACAGATATCTTGTGCATTGTCTGGAGTGACTCTTGAGTGAAGAGGAAACATGAGGAAGAGGGACAGCTTTCAGCTGCCTGGCATGGGCTTCCCCAAACCCTTAAACCACAGGGTCATTGGGAAGCTAAAAAGTGATTTCTCAGGGAAAAAAAGAGGAGGAGGAAGAAGAGGAGGAAAAGGAAGAGGAGGAGGAAAAATAAATAGAATAGGTGAAAATTTAATGTTCAAAATTAGGGCTTGAGAGAT
This sequence comes from Mus caroli, assembly GCF_978045245.1. Classification (NCBI taxonomy): domain Eukaryota; kingdom Metazoa; phylum Chordata; class Mammalia; order Rodentia; family Muridae; genus Mus; species Mus caroli. The sequence goes on along the minus strand of NW_028227263.1, from coordinate 76,900,502 downwards.
AGCTCAGTTATTAAGAACACTGCTCTCTCAGAGGTCCTGGAATAATTAACACCAGTTACCCTATAACAGGGAATACTGCCCCTCCCATGAAATAAAATTTTCAATGGCAGTTATGGGATACCTCTTCTAAATTTTGCTTAATAAGTGTCCACCGACTTTCTAAACACTATTGGTCACTCTCAGTTGTCCTTATTTGCTTTCAATTGCTATGACAAATACCATAACTAAAAGCGTATTATGGGGGGCAGGGATTATTTGGTCTACACTTCTACATCACTGTCCATCATGGAGAAAAACCACGAGAGTAACTGAAGGCAGGAATATGAAGGCAGGAACTGAAGCAGAGACCTTGGAGAAATGTTGTTTAATGGCTTTCTTTCCATTTTCTGCTCAGCTTGCTTTCTTATACAACCCATTGCTTGCTTAGTCTGTTTTTTTATACAACCTCAGACTTCCCACAGTAGGCCGGGCCTTCCCACATCAATCATTAATCAAGAAAATGACCCCACAGGGCTGCTTACCAGCAAGTCTGATAAAGGCACATTTTTGTTTTCTTTTGACGTTCCATCTTCTTAGATGACACTAGCAAGCTGACAGAAAAACTAACTTGCTGTACGTTAGATCTGGATGGTAAACCTCTATTACCTCTATTACTGAATACTCCATATACTTGCATCATAGAACATGGGACAGCAAGGTAGTAGAGACCTGGAAACTTCATCCTCACTGGTTAGCTTCATAACACTGGAAGTTCTAGTCACAGTGCTATGGATTTGGCATGGGTAGAAAAGTAACAAGCAGGTGTTTTGGACTCAGTTCTGGACCAGCTACAGTAATGACTTTCCTAACAGGGAGTGTTCATTAGTGCTAAGGGAGTAACATCCAAAGTTCTCAGATTAGTTATGGGTCCACACTAGAGAAAACGAGAAGATGGTATGGTGAGAATTTCCACAAAGACAGCATACAGTCATGGTTTCTTGGGTATGAGTGGGTCTAATCTGGACAGGGAGTCAGAAGGTGGGGAGTCAGTGACAGAGGAGGGATAGTGGAGGAAATACAATCAGTAAGCTTAGCTACTAGTTATTCTTTCCTAATTATTTCCCATTCCTGTATTATCAGTATTCAACTGCTCAAAGCAACCATTGCCAATTTTCTAGATCATCACTTTAGAACACATTTGCCCATCAGAAGAAACAGAAAGGCTATCTGGAAAACACCCATTGATAAAATATTCCTCCTTTTGGTTCAAGTACATATATTAATTTTTACCACCTGGGTTTTCTTTTTGATGACTTTTTAAATTGACTGCTCTATGGTTTTGTCTCTGGACACACTCTGAGGAATGTCATCTTGTCTGTTTTATGATTTTATGTTTCTTAAAGAATTCTCATTGCCATAAATCCCAACCTGTGAATAAGACAGCCTCAATCCATGTTCGAGATCCGTGGATGAGTGTTTCACAGTCCCACTTTTGGACTGATGGCTTTACGGTGGTTTGTAATTGACTAAGTTTGTAAGAATTTGACATGACTGGGGCTTTCAGCCAATGCATTAGCTTAGGATCATTATGCAAACGATCACACTTAGCTATGTGGAAGAGCAGGTTTCTGGAGCCTGGCACACACTAGTATTTGTTAAAACTGTTTTATCACCAGGAAAAAGGCAAAGGGCCCTGTCAAGGAGGGAGGTACTACAGAGTTTAAATAACTATTCCAGGCAAATCACCTTGAAAACACCGTGGCCTTAGTGTCACACCTGAAATATGACACACCCTTGCACACTGCTGTGTCAGTTTCACATTTTAAAAATCTCTTTCAAGATATTCAGTTAAGAACTGAGTTTGATTCAATAGCTTCTACCACTGTAGCCTATGCATGTACATTTACCTACATTTCACTTCTGAGCCAGTTTATCCCTGAAATGACTGTAGTTGCCACTTCAGCCTGATGCCATCCTACCTTGATTGCTTTGAGTGATGGAAATGGAATTTAGTCCTACTAAGGTAGATGTGTACACTTGGGAAAGGGGAAGGAGGGGGGAGGGGGGTTTAGTTCTATTACCCACCCCCCAAAAACTTAAGTTTTATGAGTTTAAAGTTTATAAAACAATATATTTTTTAATTGATCAAGATGACAAATTTTATTTTTTCTAGGCAGGTTTTATATGCATAGAAGCACGATATGGGGATGGCGATGACACAGAATCGCTTTGTTTCTGGGGGAAATGTACCTGATCCCAAAAAGCAGGATATTGTCTAGGTAAAAAGTTCAGGAGGAGGAACAGAAAAGAGTGTGTTGCTAGGTACCTGTCCACAAGATCTATAGCTATTTGTTCTTTTTGTTTGTTTGTTTGTTTGTTTGTTTGCAAAGACAAAGGGGGTTTATTCTGCAGAAACAACCTGCATGTGGAGGCCATTCTTCTTCTTCTTTTTTTTTTATTAGATATTTTCTTTATATACATTTCAAATGCTATCCTGAAAGTTCCCTATACCCTCCCCTTGCCCTGCTCCCCTACCCACCCACTCCCACTTTTTGGCCCTGGCATTCCCCTGTACTGGAGCATATAAAGTTTGCAATACCAATGGACCTCTCTTCCCAATGATGGCTGACTAGGCCATCTCCTGCTACATATGCAGCTAGAAACACGAGCTCTGGGGGTACTGGTTAGTTCATGTTGTTGCATAAAACAATATTTTATTGAAAGATTTGTTCAATGAAAGATTTATAAAAGAATTGTGAGAAGAAAACAAAACCAAAACAACAATAAAATGAAACAAACAAACAAAAAGCAAAAAAACAAAAACAAAAAAATAGAACACCTAGGATTTAAGATAGTTCTGTCCAATAGAACATTCTTCAATGGTAGAAATAACCATAGCTTGCTTGTCCAAAATAGCTATTCAAAATACTTCATACTGATATATTTAACCTTGTAATGGTGAGGGCAAGTTTTGGAAAATTAAATTTTATTTAACTTTAATTAATTAAATTTATATTAATTAAATTTATGAATTGCTACTAATTGTCACACTGAACTGGTTTAAACAATCATACAAATGGTACAAATCTTTCAGCTTTAAATGCTTACTGTACACGTATTATTAGTAGGATGGGACGCCATCAAACGTAGATGCCAGGACAACAGGTGTAGGCATCACTAATTTGGCAGGTGAATAGGATGCAGAAGATGAGATTGGTTACACTTAGCCATCTCAAGCAGAGAATACAAGATGCACTGTGTGTGTGTGTGTGTGTGTGTGTGTGTGTGTGTGTGTTTTCTGTAAAGATACAATTGTCTATTCACCTCAGATAAGGCATCAACAGTAGATCAAAGAGATTCTTCAACCTGGAATGTCCAAGCTATGCTCTGTCACTGATCCTCAAAAAGGCAACAAGAAGATCCAAATTACCGAAAAGGAGAAAAAGGGAGATTTTCTTTATTAAGTTTCAGTTTTCTACTTAGGTGTAATCATTACTTAAGAGTATCGACAGAATTCACCCTTTGGTTTATTATATGCATGCTCTAATAGAATATAAGAGAAAAAATATGATTTGTATACCTTGGTGGTATAATTATTGAATACTGTCTAGTAAGTAGCAGGTACCAGATAGTGACAAATGTCATTCTCCCAGGTACTGGGCTTTCAAAGCCTGGGAAGGGAAGCTTTTGCATTGTCTGCCCTTGTCAAAACCTGATAATCCTTCACGCTAGAAGATCATACACAAATCATCATTCTGTATCAATGATCATATACATATACATATACATATACATATACATATACATATACATATACATATACATATACATATACATATACATATACATATGTGTGTGTGTGTGTGTGTGTATCATGGGGAAATTGACAATAAGTCTGTAGCATGCCAATGCACAAATTATAAATAAGGACCTCTCTTTACCCAGATTGCAATCAATCCACTTTGCCTACAAGAATGGCTATTAGTATTGTTTTATCACAGTTTAGGTTTGATTAAGGTTCTCCCGAAACATCTGCTAGAATAAAACCATGCTGTCTTGCTTAGGGTTATTATTGCTGTTATAAAAACCATGACCAAAGCAATCTGGGGAGGAAAGGGTGTATTTTGGCTTATATTTCCACATATAAGGAAGTCAGGGCAGGAACTCAAGCAGAGCAGAGATCTGGAGTCAGGAGCTGATGCAGAAGCACAGAGAAGAGCTGCTTACCAGCTTGGTTCCTGTGCCTGCTCAGCCTGCTTTCTTACAGAACCCAGGACTACCATTCCACAGTGATACCACCAAATGGGCTCAGCCTTCTCACATCATTCATTAATTAAGAAAATGTTCTACAGGTTTACCTACAACCCAGTCTTATAGAGACATTTTCTCAGTTGAGGATCCCTCCTATCAGATGACTGTAGCTTGTGTCAACTTCACATAAATTTAGCCTGCACACAGGCCCATTAATGTCCATTGTAGCGTTCTTTCCTAGAATGCTATCTATCCTTAAATGTTGTATTTTTGTGCCCATTCATCTATGTTCAGCACAAATGTTCCCTCCTTCATGAGACTTATATAGACTCATTATTGTCTTTATGAGATTCTCATAAAGTCAGGCTATTACAATAATATAAAATTTCCTCCTTTTACCAACATTCTTAAAACTTAAAGGTTTTTTTTCTCATAGTTTCCCATCATGTCACACAGGAGTCTAATGTCTCTTTTCTACCACTTATCTTCATTGAAAATGGAATTCGTAAATTACTGTTACATTTGCAGACAACATAGCTGAAAAACAATCCAGTACCTTGATTAACATGAGCGGAGGCCTTTTAGACTATTTACATAGATTTTAAATTGATATTTACTATTAACTTACAGAGCCTAGGCTCCTTATTTTTCAGCCTTCACATCCATTGGCTGGGTATCTCTGTGGTCGGTGAAGAAACACAGAAGAAAAAGACGTGACATGCTAGAGTGTCCGCGCATTCGTGAGAAATATCACCTCAGTAAACCTGCAAAGCAGTGTACATGCCGATGCTATCCAGAGGCCATGTCCGAGGTTCCGTAGTGATGTTCTTCCATTGCTAATCGATACTCCCACTCATGTCCCTTTTATCTTAGATCATTCCTTTTACTGGCATTGCTAGATTAACATTATTAACACTCCAATTTAATAGCCTTCAGTGTAATAATTGAATGTAATTTTCCGTGCAAGATAATTCTCAACTTTTGAGGCATTGTTAGCTTTGCTGAAGGACTGGAATCTCTTCCTCCACCCTGTGCTTCATTGGAATATGAGCCACACTTATCAAACACGTGGTGTCCAGGGGCTCCTGTGGGATTTAAAAAAAAAAAAACAAAGGTCTGAGGTGTTACTTTTCTAAGTTTGGGTCTACACAAATAGGAGACAAGAGCATGTTGGTAGAAAGCCCAAAGTTTTCTAAATGTAGATGAGCACAGATTAAGAAAGCAGTAATTAATTTCCTTTGACCTCGAGCTGAAATTCCTTTCTAGAGCTGTCATAAAGAGAAAGGGGCCAGAGAAGAGAAGTGAGGCTGTGTAACAATGCAATTAAACCCTTGTAATGAGGTCGGGCCGTGGACTTGTTGCAACTGATATCATTATAGCAAATGAAAAGGCCTATATGGATGGCAAGGTTTCCTTATTCTTTTTTTTTTTTCCTTTTTTATTCCATTTTTTTTACTTCTTTTAGTTTTGTTTAACTCTTTTAATACCAGATAACACTTTATAAGTACTTTATGAAGGAAATATATAGGCTTTATGTATGTGTGAATATAAATAGGCACATAAATACATGCTTACACACACACACACACAATCTTTTTCAGAAGAAAGCCCGAGTTGACTCAGGAACATGATTTTTGTATGCAAATCAAGGAAGCATAAGAGAAGCAGAAAAACCACAAGATCGTGGCTGAACATGGTTAAATTGCCTCTCACTGTGGCTATTAATTTACAGGTGTCTCCAGTGAGCTAAGGTCATAAGCTAAGATGTACGGCTCTAGCCTTGTTTGTTTTTTGTTTGTTTGTTTGTTTGTTTTGAGTCTTCTACTAAATTGCTCAATGACCCTGAGCTGGCCCCGGAATGTCTCTGCACTTTAGTTCTCTCATCTCATTGATGGAAAGAGTATTGGTCATCGTTTTGGTTTTCCTCATGTTGCATGTCATGAGTGGTAAGGTTCATTTCATCTAAATCGGTGTCTTATAATGAATTTGTCAGTCTTTTCCTCTGCACATAAATCTGTTTAAGGGCAGCTATGTCTGTCTCAGGCTTCAAGAGTTCTTAATAGGGATTACATTGCTATTATCGAGAGCACAAACTTTAAATAAGGGTGCTTTAGGACAAACTCTGCTTTTTCTCTCAGTAAGTGTGAGCAAGGCAGGTTGTGTGGCCTTTATCCTAGGCTCCTTGAGTATAAAATGGGCAGGCACACTAATAACATTTACTTCCCAAAGTTGTAAAGAACAAGAGAGCTAATGGGAGAGAAGGTTTGAAGAGAGCGTGGGCACATATCAGCATCTCCATAGGTAGTCTTAATTCTAGCTCTATAGTTCATCTAGATAAACAATTCTTTTTTTTTAGAGAATCCAAAAGAGATTTCACCAAACTTCCAGTTTAAACAAAAGAAAACAAAAACCAAAAACCCCTCCTATTTCTGAGGATAGGGAATATTGAAAATATTCTTCTTTAACGTAGAAACGAATATGTTTTCTATCTCAGTCTTATTCAGATCTCAAAACTCTCTTGGCTACAATGAGAAAATAGCCAGTATTTTAAAGTTGCATTGGCCTTTACCTAGAACAAGAAAAAAATATGAGTAGAATAATTTTACTGTTAAACAACATGGTGATTCAGGGAACTTATTTTGTTAAGTAACAATACACATGCCACATGACTTCCAGGGGCAACCACCTTCTCTCCTTGCTTGATGCTTATACACTGAGGTTCTCCTCAGCTTCCTTACTCATCGAGAGATGTGAAGGAAGAGGAAACAAATGCTAAAATTTAGATCTGGGATTTCTTTTTAAACGTTTTTGGGCCCATAATCTCTTCCTTCTCACTCTCCTGTCCTGACCATAAAATATGCCTTTTCTTCACTCCCCACTTCAGTCATTATGACCTGCATCACCACAGCCCCAGAAGCAATGAAGGCAATAGGCCATGACACAAAACCATGAACCAAAATAAACCTTTCCTTTCAATAAGTTGATTTGCCTCAGGTACTTGGGGATGTGCCAGTTTTGTAGTTTTGAGATGGGCTACAATTCTTTTTGCAGCCTGAGCAACAAGCTTTCTATGCATTCCCAGGTACTGCTGGTTATGAATTGCTACTGTAGCATCATGGTCATATTATTGTAAGTCAAAGTATCATAGGGAGGGGGTGTCCCTATGTAACCAAGAACTATGATGAAGACCAAAAAGGAAAAGAATGTTCCCAGAACTAGAAGAGAAGAATACGGTTAGTCTTGGAAAGACATATATTTTTGCATAGCTGAGAAAATCTCAATCCCCATGTAGCAAGCCATAAGACAAAGTAAAAATATTAAGGGAAAGTTTTGATTACCATGAAAATCGCCTGTAAATTCATTTTCTTTTCCAATATTGTTATTTATATTTCTTAATGTTTTCCTAATTTGGATCACATTAAATATGATTTAATTCTAGATTCATATGCTCAACCTGTTCCAGAAATGTCGTCAGGTAAATGCAGTACAAACCATACTGAATCAATGTTGCTGAGATTCTGCTTTTTACAAAATTCCATAGTGTGCATGTACATGCATATTCAACCCTACTCTAGAGCACCATGGCATTCCGGTAAATTATTCCATGAATATACACTAAGACTTTTGCATGGTCTAGTTCCCAGAATTAGAAAACTCAAAAGTTGGGTATGGGATTGCTTCCAGATTTCCTGTCATGGATGTCCATAACCTTTCAATTAGTTTATTATTATTATTATTATTATTATTATTATTATTATTATTTCTATCTCCCTATTTAGCTGCTCTCAGGAAAATGTCTGTCCATGTGCAATGTGTTGGTTCTCAGTATCACTGTCAAAGAAGGAAGGAATAATCAAGAGAGAGGCTACTGTATCAAAGATATGAACAATTTTATAATTCATACTTTGGATCAAAGCTTAGGAGTCCAGTTCTAATAGACTCATCTACAAAATACTACTGCAGCCTAAGGCTCAATGAACATTGCAGAAGAGGGAGCAGAATGATTGTAAGAACCAGAAGACCCAGGAGTTTGCAGTGAGATTGTTTTCTAGGAAAGTCAGATGCTGCGCCCATAAAGTCTCACCAACATGACTGCTAAACTTGAGCTCAACAAGGAGAACACCAATGGACATGCCAAACTGGGTGCTGAAAAGCTCACAAGACTTCAACCCTACACAAAGACCTGTAGATCAACAAGGAAAGCTGGGAGTGGGGAAGAGAGTCTGACCCCAAGCAAGAGCACTCCAAATGATCAGTCCTGAAAACATACATAAAAGTAACATCATATGAACTGTGGAAGTATTCATATATGCATGCAATAACAATTAGTAAAAAAATTAAAAAGTAAAAATAAAAAGAGGCCATGAATTTGAAGGAGAGCAGGAAGGAAAATATGGGAGGGTTTGGAGAGAAGAAAGGGAAGGAATAAATGTAATCACATTATAGTCTTAAAAACACAAAAATAAACATCTATAATGCCATCAACACTTTCAGGCTTTCTTTTAATTCAAAGTATAGTTTTAGGCACACAGCCTCACCCTGGCTATAAATCAAACTAATACATTTTATTAGCAGTTTAGTTTTATTGTTTAGCATCTGTTTTCCCTCTTAGAGCCTATGCAATTATATATTGCTTTAACCATAGCATTTTACCATTGAGTTAGAGCAAAGTAGGTACCCAATAAATTATTCCATGAGTGGTAATTCTCAGCCTCAGCTACACCTTACAGTTACCTGAAGAGATTTTCAAAATCCTAAAACTTAGGCCAGGCCCCAAGTCTATTATGAAATCTGTGAGCTTAAGTCTTTCTTGATCCCCAGGTGACATGGTTGTGAAAGTGACAGTTGCTGTCCAAAAGCTTAGAGTATAAAATGTGTGTCAAAGGTCTGCAGTATAGCCTTCTCCAGAAATCTGTCTGGAAACACAGTGCACTTGAACCTCTACCCAAGCAATATCTCCAGGTTAAGCCTAAAAGGTTGAGAAGTACTGCCTTAAATGCCATTCTAAGATTCTGCTTCTTAAGACTACATGGTTGTTTGATACTAAAACTGTATGTTTGTATGGAAGAGATGTGTCTTTTAAAGTGTGTACATATGTCTGTGTGTGTGTGTGTGTGTGTGTGTGTGTGTGTGTGCCTTTGTACTTGTGCTTTGTCTCCATGTATGTCTATGTACTACATGCTTGTTGCATGGTGCCCTAAAAAGCGTAAAAACCTGGCATCAGACTCCCTGAGACTAGAGCTACAAATGACTGTAAGCTGCCAAATGGGTTCTAGGCATCAAATCCAGGACCTTGGAAAGATCAGCAATCAATCTCAATTGCTTAGCTTTTTCTTCAGCCCAGAGTCCACAGACTCTGTATGTTGGTACCAATCAAGGTATGGTGAGGAAGCTGAGGAAGCTGGCAGAAATAGGACAGATCATTTCCAGATCCTGTAAGTGAAACAGATTTCTTGATTCAGGGGAGTACTGGCAGCCCTGATATTGAATAATGCTGTGATACTTACTGTGTCTGGGTCCTTGCCTGGGACTAGCTGCTCTTACCTCACTGATACTGAGAATACTGAAAGCAACAGTACATGTGAAGACCTTAACATTATGCCTGACTCACAGGAGCATCTTAGAGGAAGATGCACACATTAATATTGTAAATCATCCCCAAGCATGTAGGACTGAGAAACTCAAAAGATGAAGGTGATGTTTACCAAGTTTTATTGTCTTTGTAGTATCTTCCAAAGCATCTGAAAGAGAACTTGATATGTCTGAGGGTGTCCTGGGGGTGACTGATTTCCAAGATGACCCCATCATAGCTTCAATTTTTACTTGTTCTATTCTCATCAAGAGTCAGGGATCCACTGTTCCCATCCAAACACATGGGCAGTCTGTTGACTATAAAATAAATGAATATTGTGATTTCTAAAGCTAGATCCTTAGAAATGAATATAGTTGGCACTGGAAGACAGACAACACGTTGTGAAAGTTAGAGCAATGACATAAAAAGACAGACTATATGTCAATATTCTGGATGCCTCCCTAGCTAGGGCCACAGCCAGCATCCACCTCCAACTTGGAAATGAAATGAGTAAGCTATTATATACATGCAGTCCACAGTCTTAGAAACATCGTCCACCCCTGAACCTTTCTGCTGTTAGTCTAACCTGCTCTTCCCATGCCCTTTCAGACTTCGTGACCAACAGATTCCATTGTTCTTTTCTTCCATGGACTTCGGATGGTTGTTGTAACACAGTGGATACCTAGAACAAGACCATCTTCACAAGATCACCTCAACTGATGTAGAGTCAGGGCATGCAAGGCAGAGCCAGTGCATAATGAAGTCGGCACTATAGCAGTGTGCGCAAAGAGATGGAGATTTGTTGTGAAGTTGGTTGTCAAAGGAGCAAGAGTTGGATTTAAAAAGAGTCAAATCTGCCTCCATTGTCTGAAGGATGAGGGAGAGTTTATAGGAAGGTTGGGAAAAGATGCTATTGGTGAATGTGGGGAGGTAGAGGTGTTCTTGGTCAGTGTGGACAGAATGCTTCTTCACACTTATGCTTCTTTTATGCTGGGGTTATGTTTCATAAAGGAGATATTGGAACTTGTAAGGTCAAAAGGCCGTTGACAGAACATGCTGACTTCCACGTCTTCATGCTTCTGAAATGTCAATTGCAAACTACCCTTGCATGGATGCTAGAGATGTACCTGAAAAACAACTTTCTTTAAGTGATTTCTTATTTGAGTATCTGTTCAAGTGTATCCATGTCTTACCCAGGCTTAACAGGATTCAGGATCCCTATAGTTCAAGTTTTAATGACTCTCTGCTCCTGTTCCTGAACAATAATTTCTTAGAGGGAATATTCAAAATTCTCTCAGGCTAACAAAAACAACCACAAGCAGCATTAGTACTAACCATACAAGGACGATGTAGCCCCAGGATGCTGGAGTATCTCTCTAAGGCCATGTAGTCCAAGCAGCTTCTATCTGTCTACTCGGTGACGATGTGACATCTCTTTCATTTTTCTGTTGGTAGGATTGTTGCTGTACCATATAGGTTTGCCCATGACCTCAGTTAAGGAAAGAAAAAAGATCAAAGACAGGAGACTTCTCACATCTGGCCCTTTATGTCTGGAAATAACTTCCTTGGGAACACCAACGACTGATTTCAACTTATATTTCTTGACCAAAACAGATGTAGCCTCTCTCAGCTTTAAGGGAGCAGGAGAAATTAGTTTCTTGAGTGAATAGACTGTCACCCTGGCTGAAATTAGGGAAGTTGCAAGCATGCATAACAGATAGACAACAAAGAGCACAGGCTAGGTCTACTAAAAGCATCCCTGGACTAGTACAAGCACTGGAGGATGGACATGATGTTTCCTTATCTTTGTCCTCAGAAAATGGGAGGGACATTACGATATTAGAGCAAATAGGAGAAATTGGGGGCCAAGGAATTAATGGGTCAGGTTGCCAGTAGGCTGCCAGCTGTATAGTTCTCCATGTTGCCTGGATCTTGCCTGGTTCTCTTTACCATTGTTCCCAAGCACAACTGTGGGATGAAATGGATATGCATTATTTAGAGATTGCAAGAGTCACTCCAAACACATCAGAGTCATACTAGGTCTAATCAGAAGCCGTATACAATTCAGAGCTGTGCTCTACTGTTTAATGGGGTCTCAGTCTATGATACCAAAAGTGGGTGAGTGCACAGAGAGTTTAACTGTGGTGTATGTACTGTGGCACATGCAGACTAGCCTCTATCTACCCAGTGCGACTTTCCTGAACCTGGGTGCAGTAGCTCACAATGACACTGAGGCCTCCGATGTCCTTGTTGTTCATCTCTAAGCAATAAACCTATGGTGCTCAGTTCAGAAGATTGGAGCAAAATGGTCCAGGAGTTCATCAGTACCATGATCCTGCTTCTCAGAGCCATATTTCCTTACCTGAAGCCTGGTGCCTGTATAAGACTATTTCAGAAGGAAAAATAAGGCCATGTGAAAAATACTGATGACTTGTGTACGTAATGTCCATATCTTCCACCATTTGCTTTAAGCCATGACCTACTAGGAAATGTTAAATCTATAATGGCCTTGGCTCTGTAGCTGCAAATATTGTGTAATACTGAACTTTAAACCTATAAGACCAAAGCCTGGAAGCAGAGAATTCCAGACTCTAGGTAAGCCACGCCATTTCACTAAAACAACACATTTCCATTTCCTTTCCTTGCTTTTTCTCTCTTTCTTTATTTTGTCCCTTCTTTTCTTTTTTTCTTTTCTTTTTTTTAAATTCTCCTTCCCACTTCCTTGCTTTTCTCCCCTTCTTGCTTGCTTGCCAGCTTTCTTCTTCCCTTCTCTTCCCTTCCCCTCCCTTCTCCAATCTACCTTCTCTTTCCTACCAGCAGATTCTCATTCCCTCTCTATTTAATTTTTTTCAAGTTCCAAAAAACAAAGGATGCCTTACTTATTACCAGGTCAAGTTATGGGTCACTTTCACAAACTGACTATTGTACTGAGTCATGTCTTATTCACATAAGAATTTCTAAAACTAAGCATCCCAGATCTCATCTCATAAAGAAATTTGAATGGAATGCCTGTGAAATCCAGATAAACAGAATAATCAAAGTAAACAAATCTCTCAGCCTTAGTTTGAGATGATGAAAGAACATATAAAAACAAGTCACTTCAACCTATAGACTCATGTAAGAACAGGAGATAATCAGAGTCCTGGGTGGGGTGTCTGAGCCATGAATCCACCCATGCCACATCCAGAGGACAAGCAGTACATTTGGAGACACACTGGATGGCATGCCATGCATCTGACCTCTGACTCACTCCATTTGCATGACCACAAAAGAACAAACTCTACTTCACACAGACGTGCTGGAAGTCTTGCCATGATTTAATAAAATTTGGTGGTTTATTCTCCATCTTTGAGATATGAGTCTGCCAGCACTTCAGTCATTTCTTAGCATTGTTCTCTCTGAGAGTTTCTTTTAACAAATGCTTACAGGACTCCTTAGGCCCACCCAGCTTGACCTTCCATCGTAAAAGAAGAGATTAGACTTGATATGATATATTCAGAGAAGCAGTGAATAACACTGAGATGGAAATGGGCAATGAAAGCACCTTCTACTTGGAGAATAATTATCTAAACCATAATTATATCTAGGAATATTGTTGATTGATCAATAAATAGCAAACAAGCTGAGAGGTTATATTCATATCTAAATTCATGTAGCAGAGACTAAATATAGGTGTCCTGCTTGAGAAGATGTATAATGGGGCTGATACTGTTTTTGATGTGGAATGTTGGTTTATACTTAAAGATTTTGTTCTCTGCCAAAGACTTACACTCCCCTGAGAGCCAATAGAGAGGCCTCTTAATTCCAATGTGTATTGTCAATCCTCAGGAGCTCTGTCACTGTCAGTCTTTCTCCTTCACTACACTGGAGCTTCAGAAAGAACACCATAGGGGATGCAAAGCTGGTGTCCTGGGTGTTTAGTGAGGTATACATCTCCCTTTCTCAACTCTGCTGCTGTTGGACAAATGCACATTGTCAGTGTTAGGAAGGCCACTGGGCCTGGAAGGAGCATGCTCAGATTCCCTTTCTTTCATCTTCCCCACTGAGGTACTGGGTTTCTTTCACTTGGGTTTTCTGTTTTTAACCAGAACTAAGCCATCTTAGGAAGTTGAAAGCATCCATACAATTATGGAAGCAATACGGAATCCTTAGACAACTTCATTAACTACAGAAAAACATGGTTTTGTAAAAACCTTGCATAGAAGGAAGATTGCTAACAGTACACTGTTCCTTCAATAGTACTAAGAAGTCCCCTACTTTTTTACCTAAACACAAAGATAAAGCTTAGGAAGTCGCAGAATAACATTACAGAGGGTATGCTTACAAGAAAATGGCACTTTCTGTGTTTTTGAAAGCTTATTGAAGGGTCTTTGTAACTTGAAGAAAAAATAATATAAAATACAATTAACTCAATGGGTATATCTTTAGGATTATGAAGCTTTGGGCTTTGAAAAGAAAATCATTCTAGAAGTAGCAATGTTGTTCTAGAAATGGCAAAGGAAAATAAACCAAAACTCACCCCTACCTGGGGTGGTCACAATGCCATCCCCCAGACAGCCCAGATCCAGAGAATCCCAAAAGGAGAAAAGTAATGGCTGGAGCAGAAGTTGGGATATCACAGTCACAGACATTCCATTTTGTATACAATTCTAGGAACACCATGACTACTACTGGGCTGGGTGATAAAACTTATGTGTGGTGTTGCTGCTTGATGAAACCAATGACATCTTCTCAGTTACAACATACCACAAAATCCTATCCATACTTTCTAGTTTGGATCAATGGAATCAACTTGAAATTCCATGTTTGTCAGAGTTTCTTCCTTTCCTTCTAGCTGTATAATTCTCTGGCCTTGCAAGTCATGGCATATGGATGACATCATATCACAGATCACATCTACCGAGCATCAACCACGTGTCAGATGTTACAGCACAAATGGAGGGTAGCGTGGTGAACAAAAAAAAATATTTAATCTGTGCTCTGTTCAGACTCACAATCTACTAGCAGGCAAGCAAGGACACAAATAAATTACAAGCTAGCTCCAGCTAGTGTAACATACAAGTCCTAAGCAGTTCTGCAGACACCAGTCATCATTTATAAAACAATAGCAAGTCTAAACCACCTTGATAGACATTCCTTTATCAACCCAGTCAACAAGCACACTTTCAAGTACGTATTTTTAAAGACCAGCGACATTTTCTGAAGACCTGCTGGTGACTACTCAGTCTCAGTCCTCGGTGGGTTCTCCATTTAGGCCATCCTTCTGTGATTTCAGATTTCTCAGCTTTTATTTCAGTGATGTGCAAGTCTCATCATGGAAGAGGGGTTCCAACAGCAGGTTGAGTGAGACCTCTCCATCGGAATAGCGGTTGATGCATTATTTGAAGGGTTTAACACTTGCCCTCAATATCTCGCAATGTTCCTGGCTGTAATTCATATTCCCTGTGTATTGCTTGACTCCGTGGGTTTCATGTGTTCATTATTTGAATCCAGGACTTCACTTCATTATTCCAACAGTATTTTCCTCCCCTTCTTATTTCCAGTTGGTTTTTTTCCTTTTCCTTTTTAATATTTTCCATCTATTTTCATCTAGGAATCTCATTTCCATCTCAAAGACTATTTGAACTCTCCACTTCAACATTTCATTAGCATTTTTCTTCTGATTGTCCGAAGTTCTCTCATATGAGTCAGACACTTAAAAGAAAACACTCTGATGACCCAGTTAATAAGCACTTACAATGAAAAAAAAATCAATGAAAAAAGATGAACATTCATAAACACATATAATATAGTAATACATTACATTAGTTATAAAATAGCTGACCCTTTAATGACACTGTTTAAACTTAAAATGTGAAGTAAATAAATACTCTTAAATTCCTATCATCTTAGTTAACAATCACTACCATTTGGTCTGTCTCACAGTTAATGTCCACATTTCAAAATTATCATGATCCTGTTCTTCCAACTGGCAGCTTTGTCTTCAGTAACTTGGTAGTGATTCTCAATGTTGTTGGTATATTAGTATCATCTAAGAACATAATACCAGTCTCCACTCTGAGTGTATTTGTATGAGACTCCAGCAACAGAATTTTGTATAAGTTCTCCCAGGTGATCTTAATATAAATACAGGAAGAAAATTAAACATACCAACTTACTCAATCTTGTAGACACACCCGAAGGACTAGAAGTGTCTTGAACACATAGCCTGTGAGAACTAGAGAGGAGAAAAACATTAATGAGAAGGGCTATTGTAGGAATATTCATCATTTACATTTTTTCTGAGGCTTTGAATTCTGATATGGAAAAGATTTCCCTACCAGGGATGACCAGTTTCTAGATGCAGTGGAGGACTCATCCCCAAGAGCTAAGGCTTTAACTCCCAAATAGAGCTCTTTCCTAGTATGCGTGGGAACCTAGGTTTCCAACGCTGGAGGGAAAACACCTGACCTGTAAGTGTGACTCTCACATGTGTAAACCGTGTAAGCCAATACCTAATACACTTAGCTACTTAATTCATCTGGTTTATTCACTCATCTATCTGTCTGTTTGTCTGCCTGTCTGCTCTGCTCTGCTCTGCTCTACTAATCCCAGGGCCAGATACTACTTGACCTGAGTCAAATTTATGGCCCAGAATTACTCAGGCCAGTTTAAATTAAACAGTATCACCAAAATTACTCAGACCAGTTAGTTCCAAGGTTGACTATACCAGTCCTCCCTCACATTTTTCATGAAAATTAGAAAAGAGGCTCTTGCCCCTCATGTCTCCTCCCGTCTTTCTCCTGATCAACCAGCTTTCTCCTGTGGCCCAATATGGTCTGCTGGGCCCTCTGTTGTGAAGTATCTATAATGATAGAAGACTTCCCTATCACTGTCCTGGCTGTGCCTGCACATCATGTCACATAAAACCCTAGGATCTGATTAGTATTAGAATCTTAACATGTGTGTGTGTGTGCGTGTGCGTGTAAGACAGACAGACAGACAGACAGACAGACAGACAGACGGGAAAGTGCAAAATTTGGAAGTAAGGGAGCCACCTGCAGCAGTCAGTTCTCTCTCCCTATACTTTGTGAGTTCCAGAAGTTGATCTCAGGCTTGTTAGCAAAAGCCTTTACCCACTGAACCGTCTCACCAGACCAACTTCTCTTACTTTAAAAACTAGTTCCTGATTGCATTTCCTATGCAAAGTTCAAAGCTAGGTGTCACCAAAAAAGGGAGGAGGGAATAAAGACAAATGGCATCATCTCTTTTTTTAAGTCTCTCTACTCACGATCCATCGTCTAAGGTTAACACAAATAAAACATGACTTCAGAGGCAATGGAAAAGCAAGGCAGTTTCCTCGGTTAGTACTCACCTGCTTCAAATATTCATTTGAGAGCTTAGGAATTCTAGTGCTCCAAGGCTCCGCTTGCAGCTTATTCCTGTTCGTCTCATCTTCTGAGTTACTTATTTTCATTACTTGAAGGTCTGAAAATTCTTTTCTTCAAACCTATATTTGACAGAAATTTTCTCGTCTTTCTCTCCGGTAAAGCATTACTTAGTTGCAAAAATTCACATGGTTTCTCTCCATAGTATTTTCCTTGTTACTATGATCTTCTCCCCACGCCTGGTACTTCAATACTGATATTGCAAGTTTTTCTTGTTTCCCTTAATATTTGTCAGATGTATTTTTATTTTCTCCACTCATTTTTGCTGTCATGTGTTTATAAATATCTCAGAGAGGAAGTTTTTAATCCAGTCTGAAGTCTATTTTACATAAAAAGCACAATGGGTCTGTGGCCTACATACAGGTCACTTAGAGTCCTCCCATTGTGACACAACTCTGTATGCTCCCAGACAAGCTCAGGATCTGCTTCTGTGGTAGCTTCCATTTCCAGACAAGAGCAACAGAAGGACTAGTGTAGGGCTAGGTTCCAGAGGAGTGAGCATTTGGAGACCATAGTTCTTCCATTTGTTTCTACTGCCAGTTCTCAGATCATGGCTCCTCCCTCTGACTGTCAGGGTAGCCTATACCTCCTCTACCATCCTGATCTGTCAAGGACCCTGCCCACATGCTACCACTCTTGAGATCTCTTTCTTCCTCTCCTCTGCATTGATACTCACACTCTGAACTAGAGTTGGAAGACAGAAGGCTTTCATCGATGGACCAGTGACCAGAGGGAGTGACTATTTACCTTTACAAAGCATCAGGATGTCAGCTAAGTAGACTATTTTAGAGAGTGGACATAGAAGTTATCACACGAAAGTCCTTTCTGCCAGAGAAAAAATATGGAACTTAGATCCATAGGGACTCAAAAACTTTTTGAGTTGCCTTACAATAGCTACATGCTGTGCCCCTGTCCTTCTTACACTCCTTGACAATAACCCCATAGATATACTTACTGAGGCACCTGTTCTACTCTGTTCTTTAGGGGTGACTTGACGCAGGTCTAGCCCAAGGGAATATTTGTCTGATGAGCTCTGGCATCTCCCTGGACTCGAGTCCCCAGATCTGTCTTGAGGTAGTCATTTAAATGTCCCTGTATACCTCAGGCTCTGGGTTGAGCCACATTTTACGTATTTTCATTTGTGAACTCCAAGATCTTAGACAATTGCTTTAAAACCCAAGCCCTCACTCAGTTCCTTACATGAGTAACTAAACTACAGTGTATTCTGCATTGTGCTGTGAGATGAAATAAGTACATCTACAAGTGATGACTCCTGTTCAATTCAATGTTGCCTCAACCATTAGAACCCAGAAGCCTTCGGTACTTCATGGTAACCAACTAACCATCTTACTAAACAAGTGTTGCATCAAAGAGGCTTAAATTTTAAAACAAAGCTACTTTTAGTTTGATGAAAAATATCTTAAAGCTCTTGGTATCACATCCCAGGGCTGAGAACCAATGGTCAAGAGAATCAAGTAAACCAATTATGAAATATGGCTGAGCGGAAGCAATTGTATTTGCTAAAAGGCGATTACCTGAAAGTTTGTTTTACAAATCAAGCCTTTAAAAAGGAGGGAATATTTCTTGGAATTTTAGACGGTTTGACAATAACATAAGTAAATCTAGTATAAGTGAGTTTTGAGGAGATACTGGTAAGAAAACACAGAATGTATTTGAACAGGATGACTAAGTGGATGGATGTATTTGGCTAAGTGGAGAATTAGGAGGCTTCACTTGGCAGGTCTGCAATGGGGGACAGTGTTTCCCTCCAGACAAGGCTACTTCCCAAGCATAATCAGAAACCATGACAGACTTTCTACCCCCAGATTTGTGAAGAAAGCAAAAGCTGTTACATTCTATAGCTCCACTAAACCACTTCCTCTAAATTCAGCCTTTTCAACAAAACAATCTTGTCTGTTTGGAGTCTTAGTCTAACTTCAGGTTTAAATCAATAAGTAAACAAAAGGATTTTATAAGGGGAAAAATAGCCTTATTCATCTGTCTGTCATTTTGTCACTTACGGTGGGCAGGTAGGAGAAATGGTGGCAGGGAGGAAGTTTACATATTTCAAATGCCTACCTGGTTTTGTGTTGATTTTTGGACAATCCCAGTTTTCACAGTTGTGTCACTCAGAAGGTAGCATCCCTACCTGGTTGGCTTAAAGCAAGAGCCTTAAGCAGCAATGAAGTGACAGATGTCACTCAAACGCCTGGCAAGTTATTATTGGCAGAGATGTTAAATAATATATCAGGAGACTCTGTCTTTTGTGGCTACGGAAAGAGAGGAAAGTAACTACCTCACTGTTCACAACACTGCATGATGAGCGACAGTGTGTCCTCAGACTGGAACTCCTCCACCCCAGCAATTTTAAAGCCTTTCTGATGTCTCGTGTTAGAGTGGTGCAGTTTGTCTTAAATTGGTGCTGATATTTTTCTTGCCTCCCCAACGTTTTCTTGCCTGGTATATCATTATGAGATTCTGCAGTAACAAGCATTCCTCTGCTAAAATTTATATCAATTAGTTTAAGACAGTAATTCAATTGGACGACCCATTGGATTTTGAAAGACTCAAGACCATGTCAAAGTGACGACCTTTTTCCTTCTCTCTCAGCCAAGAGCAATTTTTTAACAAGGAACCCTGGAAAGAAATGCTGGTTTAATAATTAGTTATTGATCATGAGAGATGCCATGGTGAATACCATTGGATTGTCAGAGGCCAGCAAATCAGGACATGGATGTCTCTTGTCAAGATCATGGGCGGGGGGGTGAGGGTGGGGGGAGATGGTAAATCAAAGAATGACAGCAAAGATATCATAAGAGCAAAGATATCATAAAATAGTTAATTGCATGTGTTTTGTTCTTTGATATGGAGTTTTGTTTTTCAATTTCAAAATTAGAAGTAAAACTTGAACCTACATAGATTTAAAAGCCAAACTGTTTCAAACAATTGTATTGCTATAAAGCAACCGACTAGTATGGCCCTACTCAAACACGCTGTAAAAGACCAAGGTGAGTTAAGCAGACTTGAAAAACAACACAAACCTCTTGCAACCACACCATGCAAAGTTACTTTGATGAATTAACCCTGCTTTGGCCAGCGTTTTTGCTTCACCAAGATACCATTAACCCCTGTGCCCTGAAATGCCCATTAGAAACAATTTGGATACATGCAGAAGGAGGCCATAACAATTATAGACAGGAGCTTTAAAAGTATAATTGACTTTTCTGAGAGCTAATTTAGGCATCACTTTAGGGCTGAATAAAAATTTCCACATATGAGCCACTTAATGGAAGGAGAAACTTCAAAGAATGATTTTATTGTATTTTCAAGGGAAAAACAAGGAGATATTTGCATTAGTTGTGCAATTTCTTACCAGAATAGAAAAAATACTGAAAATTTACAGCATGGTAACAAGAAAATCACAACTCACAGCTAGTTGGAAGGTGGGTAACCCACTCCTTGCACTAACTAGCAAAGATGGAGTCTCAAAGGTTCAACCCTTAATGAGGGTTTTATTTTTCAGGTGATATTAATCAGATTCATAATAAATGGATTAATATATAAATTGTTTTTAAAGTAGTGCCATTTTTTGGAAGCTGGGGAAATACATCAGTTGCCACACAGAAAAGAGGACCAGGATTTTAGTCACCAGAACCCACTGGCCTGTAACCCTGGTGCCTGTAACCCTGGTCTTGGAGACCCCAGGTGGACCCCTAAAGCTACCTAGCTGGCCAGCCTACAGCAACGATGCCTTCATTCAGTGACAGATACATTCTCTCTCATATGTTCTTCATAGCTTTAGAATTTTAGAATTGTGTGTTTAACTTGGAAGGTCTGTAGAGACCTGAAAGTTAGAATCTGGCTATGATGGTAAAGAAGGAGTTGTAAGGGAGGTGAGGGTGGTGGAACACATGTGGCAGAAGTGGAATGAGAGAATACCAGGGGTGGCATGTTTAAATGGGGATGAGGGGATGTGAGAAAAGAAGGGGTGGATGAGTGAGTTAAGTAAAATTAAAGATGCATAACTAAGGCACGTGAAACTCTACTACATCATAAACTAATTCAAAATATAGTTTTCTTTTTCAAAAGGACTGAATAGAGATATTCTACATGCAGAATGATGATAATCCAAGAACCCATGGTTGTTGGTTTTTTTAATGGAAATCCTAATACCAGATGCACGATATTTTCTGATCAATGATTAGGGCCCCAAAACACAATAGGTTTTTGCCATTGATCCTGATTGTCCACCACAACTCAGGTAATTTGTGATGACATGGCTTCTCTCTGACTTCAGATTCCATAGCCGAATATGTGTATCTGTTGAAAACATAGTAGTGTCCTGGAATTCTTTTAAAGATGGAACAACTGTATATGATCAAATCCACTGCCTATTTTTATATCCCAGGCTAACATTAGAAGTTTGAAATAAAGTGTTAGGCAATGAGAGGATGAATTATATGGTTATTCACATAAATTATATACATTTCAAGGAAAATCAATTCGGGACTTTTTATGTATATAGCAAAGATTTTTTTGTTGTTTTTGTTTGTTTGTTTGTTTGTTTTCCTTTTGTAATGGCTATATGTAAAAAGCCTCAGTCTTCAAATAAAGTAAGAGTTCAAGTCTTTGTTTGAAGTTTAAGTTTCTGGCATCTTAGACATGTGACATCAACCTCCTTAGACTTTGTCTCCCTATAGAATACATGGGATGTCTAAATCTACCCACACTGTGCACCCATCAGCCCTAGCTTCACCTGGGAGCTTGATGGAAGTTCAGAAACCCTTGGTCCTAAGACATGGGAACCTAGTTTAATGAGATGTCCAGGAAAGAGCCCTGCTAATGGGCTTTTGAGTTTCCTTCCTAGTCTGTTAAGTGGGAAAACAAATTCCTTAAGTTTGAAAGAAGTACACTCTAGATGTCTGGGTTATAGGCACCTAGATCTCTGGAGGAGTGTGTGTGTGTGTGTGTGTGTGTGTGTGTGTGTGTGTGTGTGTGTGTGTGTTATGTGTGCTGATTTTTAAATGTTTCACACCTTTACCACACAGGCACCTGGTGCAGGTACCCAGACCCTAGGAACACACTTACCTAGTTCTCCATAGTTTCATGTTAAGCTTCATCTCAAGAAGCCCAAGGGTGAGCAACACAGCACAAGGATCCCAGCTCTGGTCCATTCTCTGTCTGTCTTAGATGTTTTCTCCCAGGGTCAGAGTGCAGAGACTTCAAACTTCCTTACCACAAGAGCTCGGCTCAGCCCACATCCAAATTAGAGATGGAGAGGAAATAAATAATCTTTCTTATTTTCCCCCAGCATCACCTGATCTGTCAAGCCTGTCTTTAGTATCCCTATACCAAGTTGACAGCTCCCCCCCCACCCGCCCCTTCAATATGTGGATCAGTGGGGACACACGCCCCACCCCTGAGAAGATTCACTTATTCAGTAACTGCCGAGGTACTAGCAGCGAATGAACAATGGAAGGCTGTCAAGCCCGACAGCCAGCCCTGGATGTACGAGCGTCGAGCTGACAGCAAGGGCCTCAGAGGGTAAACTGCTTTGCTGGAACTAATTAAACAGATGAAATTATTACATGAATATGCAGATGTTGTTTACATTTTACCATATGGTATTATTTCAGGTAATAACTCGCAGGAGAATCCCTTCCTCTCATCAAGAGGAAATGGGTTGAAACGAAGGCCCCACGTGTCACCTTTCAGTTGCTAGGCAGACACTGATAACGCAGGTTTCCTCTCTGAGTCATGGGGAGGGATCAGCCTGGATCCCTGTGGTACTCGAAGATGAAGCTGGGCCCGCTCTTTGGAAGGAATAAGGGGGAGGAGTGCCTTAGCCAAGCTGGAATGGCTGCAGCTGCTGTAAAATCCACTCTGAGGTTGAAGTGGATCCAACCAGGGATGCGCCACCATTCAGCAAGTGGCAAGTGAGAGCCAACACTGTAGCCTCTGCGGCTGCCATGGCCTGGAAGACTTGGGGCTGTGCCCATTAGGCCAAAGCAACTGATTCTTAAATTACCATGCCAACATTAGACCATCCAAATGAATGTCGCCCCCTGCAATGGTGCCACCTTCATAGGAAAAGTGCTTGAGCCAAGACAGTGGAGCATTAACAGAGAAAACCACGGGATGGCCGCACAAGCACAGCCAAGCAGAACCCAGCTGCCTAGCCGCTCCTTCCCTCCCTGCCTCTGTAGTTGTATTCACAACCAGTCTTTTAGCCAACCACATTCGCATATGTTTGTCCCTCATCTTTTGTGGTCTACCAATGCTATGGAGTGTAAGTTTTACTCCTAAGTGGTCACCTCATGACTTTCTATGTGCCTCACTCACAGTGCGCCCTACCCTGGCCTTCTGCTTGGGAAACCGATAGCACACTTACACACTTAGCGCTGGTCTCCTTTTCTTATTCTCTGACACCTTTCCTCCACTGGTAGGACATGGCTCAAATTCATACCTGATGGGGCCTGGACCACCCTTCAAATAAGCTAAATGCTTATCACAGATTTGAGTGCCACCCAAATACACTCCAGACAGCTCAAAGTGTGGTCCTATCCATAGTTTCTTTTTCTATGTGCATTCCAGTTTTTCCTCTAGATTTCACACGTTAGTCATGCTATCTAGAAAATCTTTCCTTCTTTCTCTCCTTCTCTTTTTCCTCTCCTGTTCTCCTTCGTCTTTCTCCTGGCTAAGAACTAATCACACTCTTAAGTTTAGATTGTATTTTTATAATAATTTTTGTAAAAATTATGCTTACATAACCATAATAAGTATTATATACTATATTTTTATATTTGTAATTATTTTACTTATTTGTAATTCTATATTAAGTGTATAATTATAAATTACATATTTGTATATGTGTATATATGTTTTGAAATATGGTTACTATTTTTGTTGTTTGTTGTTGTTATTGATGTTGTTTGCCCCTTCTGTGACTTCCACCAAGCCCTGAATTATTTATCTCCTTGTCATAGTCTATACTTTCCTCCATGCCCATATGAAACACAGGCAAGGACCTCACTGCACCCATGTGAAGTCTGTCTTTTTATCCATACCTGAGAGCCTGTTACTTTCATTCCTTGGCAAGCAGCTCTTGCCACTTTACAGTATTCTGAGTCCTATCTAGATCAAAGATGGAAGAATGTGGCAGTCTTTCCCAACATTGCTCAATGATTCTTGCTGCACGCTTTTCCTTTGCCCACCCAAGACTCAGGGACCTTTCCATCTTCTGCTTTTGTTTTGATTATTTTGCAAGTAAAAATAAGTTACTACAAATTTTCTTGTTTGTAAATCCTGACAGACTAATGTCTTTATGGTAGATAACTACTAGATTGAAAGACCCATGTACTTTTAAGTTGTGTGTGTGTGTGTGTGTGTGTACATGCACGTGTGCAAATCAGAGAAAATGTGAAGTATTTTTTTTCTAAGTCTGGCTTACTTTATATCCCATGTTTATAGATGCATCTACTTTCTTTCAAATGTCAGTTTCATTTTCCATGACAGGTACATAAAAATTCTATTGCATATGGAAGCTATGTTATTTTTTGTTTCTCATTAATAAAAATAACTATATGCTTTGTAGTTCAATGTGATGTTTTAGTATGCTGGCAAGGAATCAAATTAGGGCAACCCACATATCCATCACCTCTAACATCTTCCTCTTCTTTTCTAAAATCTTCTATCTATTTTGTAATATGGATGCTTTTATCAGTACCAGGATCTAGTTTTATTTTTGGTTGAAGCAATCCCAAGTTGTTTTTCTGCTGGCTATGGAGTAGGTTTCTAAGAGGTAAATAATCAGCATGTTATTTATGCCAGGATATTTCAAATCTAAAATTACACACAAATCACTGGAGGGTCTTTTAAAAAATATGGAGTCTGCTTTAAGAGATACGGTAGATCTGTCTGCGATCTAACAATGACTGCATTCCTGTTAGCCAAAACACACATATGCATTTAAACTGCACATAAACTCCCTAGTACCTTTCTACAAAGACTGCAGCAATCCATATTTGAATCAGGATTATGAGGGGGTTTGCCCAGAGTTTTCATAATGTTATACTACAGTGTGATGCTTTCTTTTTTTTATCTTTTTGAACATTAATTTTATTTTGAAGCTTCTTATTATTGAACAACTTAATATTTACATATTAACATTGTGCTTGAACATGTTCTATTTTCGGAGAAAAAAAATATCCAAAATCATATGTCTTTTAAAAACTTCTATTGTTGAATATATCTTTGTTTAAATTCTTTTATTTATTTACATTCCAAATGTTCTCACCCTCCCTCCCTCCCCTTCAAGAGATCTTCACCCCATCCTTCCTCCCCTTTGCCTTTGAGAGGGTACTCCCCACCCCCATGTCACATTCCACCTCACCCCTGACACATCCTCCTTTCCTGGGGCATCAATTCTCTACAGGGTTAGGCATATCCAATCCCACTGAGGTCAAACAAGGGAGTTTGCTGCTACAAATGTGCCTGGGGCAATAGACCAGTCCATGGATACTCTTTGGTTGATGGCTTAGTCTCTAGGAGCTCTGAGGATTCTGGGTTAGGTGATATTGCTGTTCTTCCTATAGAGTTGACATCCCCTTCAGCTCCTTCAATCTTTCCATAAAGGTCACTGACCTCAGTCCAATGGTTGGCTGTTCAGTATCTGCATCTGTCTCAGTCAGCTGCTGGTAGTGCCTCTAAGAGGACAGCCATGCTAAGCTCCTATCTGCAAGCACAACATGCCATCAATAATAGTGTCAGGGTTTAGTGCCTGCCCATGGGATGGATCCCAAGTTGGGCAGGTCACTGGTCTTCAATCATTGCTACATTTTTGCTCCTATATTTCTTTTAGACAGAAACAAATATTGGGTCAAAAAAAATTGAAAGAAGATTGGTGACCCTATCCCTGCACTGGGGGTCCTGACTATCTACTGGAGGAGGTTCAGTCAGGTTCCATTTCTCCACTGTTGGGCATTTTGTCTAAGGTTATCCCCATTGAGTCCTGGGAGTCTCTCACATCCCAGGTCTCTGGGACTACCTAGAGTATCCCCTCCCCAGCCCCCAAAACCCTCAGCTGCATATTTCCATTCATTCTCCTGGTATTCTGGGTTTCTTTTGGTCAATTTTATTAGCTGTTTTTTTTTTTTAATATTCATTCTTACACATGTGCCTAAAAATCCTTCCACTATATATTGCTTTCTCATCCTCCAAAATTTAACTGGAATTCAAGTTATAATTAAATCAAATTTATTAACTTGAAAAGTTTAATATTCTACAATGTTAAATAATAAAAAATATTACTATGTATCTTGCTTCTGACTTTTAGTAAAAATTTAAGGTATTCATCATATAAATTATATGATTTCCTGTTATGTTTTTCTTAGAATTATACTTTCTATGGTATTATCACAAATATACTTATTTTTAACTAGTGTGTGTGTGTGTTTGTGTGTGGGGGTGCAAAAAAAGTAGAGGCAGAGGCAGTATGAGTGCATGGGAAACGAAGAGACTGTAGTTGCAGGCTGTTATGAGGCTTCTAACAAGTGTCCTTGGAACCAAACTTAAGTCTTCTGCAGCAACAGTACAAGCCTTAACCATTGAGCTTTATCTCTGTGTGCCTGAACATAGTTTTTTTTTTCAACCTTTTCTCTTTAAACTATTGTTCATATAGCTCAAAGTCAAAAATATTTATATCACCTTCTTAACCCCATGTTTTTTATTAATGCTATTTGGTTATAGTGGATTTTTAAGGTTACTATATCTATTATGTCTTCTACCAGTAAAATTAATTTATGTCTCCTTTTCTAATAATTAACTTGGAAAGTTTTGTTTGCTTCGTTTGTTTTCTGTATTGCATCAGCTGAAACCACCAAAAACGTTAACTAATATTAGTATTGACAAACTATGGAAAAAAAATCTAGATACTATAAAATTATTTCAGCATCTTATAGTATTTGTTTTTAGTGTTTGAAGATACATATTTATATATTATTAATTATATTTTATGTTAAATACTTTAATGGAAATAGCTGCAAATTTTACAACTTTTTTGGTATCTACTGATCAAAGAATGTTGATATGATTAATTATGCTGATAAAAGTCCAAAAATGATTATTTCTACATTTCTATTCATTATAATATACTGACAGATTCAGATTTCTAATGTGTTCTTTATTTATATTGTAAGCAAAATTGCACTGTCTTAACGGGCTTTGAAATTAAAAGGTCAGACTGCTCAGTAATCTGAATTTAGTAATTTTGATGTGGGTTAACCCAAAGCTTTGCTCCTCAAAGTATGGATTGGTGCTTAGAAGAAATGGACACCACCTGTGAGCTTTGAGAAACTGAAAATCCACTGGATAAATATCCACAATTTTACAGGCTTTATACGTGATTTGCATGTCTGATGAAGTTCAGAGAGCACAAGTAGAAACAGCAACAGTGATTATCTAATTTTTATAACTCATGCTGTGTTTGACTGCAAAGCCATTTGCCAATGACTGAAAACAAGGAGACAAGTTATCTCCTCAATTTCTCTTACATATTTGACAGTCACTTTCTTGACAGGTTTGGGGTTTTTTTTGGGGGGGGGATTTAATGACATCGGAACTTTGCATTTTGGTAGGTCATCTTAAATTCCTTCTCATTCTTCCCTATGAATGCAACAAGAGTCTGAAAGTAAATTGTTCTCCACCTATAGGAAACTTCTCATATCTGTGGCCCTGAGACTATGCCTACCATCTACTGCTTTGATGCCCTCTTTTTTTTTGGCATCATCTTTAATGAATTTTGCTGCAGTGTCTTATAAACTGACTTTCTCTCCTGATAGATTATCAAAACCAGGACAAAAACCACTACATCATGCTTACTGTCTTTGTATGCCTGGCACCAATCAAAATGTACATCACATAGGAAGTAAGCATTTAAGAAATATTCTCACTGACAGCTGGATAGATAGATGGATGGCGGTATAATCAGAGTATTCTTAAAGGGTTAGCTAGCATGTAATTATCCTTATATATCCCTTAAACATTTAATAGTCCTTGGCATCCTGCATCCTTTCTGGCATAGGGAAGACAGATGTATTACCTTGAGAAATATAAAGCAGTTTAGTTTTCAAACTGTAAGATAGCGAAATAATGGGACTGTCATGATGCTGTGTAAAAAGACATAGTCCTCGGGTAAACTTACTCACATTCTATGAACCTATTTATGCTATAACTTGTTTAGTTATACAGTTTCTGGAATTTTTCAACTCCCATGAGCTTGCCACTCTCCAACCTACTTCTAAAAATCCTCTGGGGCAAGAAATCATCCCACAAAAGAATGTATTATATTTGGGGAATCAGACATCCACAATTTAGTTTTGGACTTAGAAAACAAAAATGTTCAAGTCTGACAAAGACATTCCAAGTTTTTGGGTGTTTTGTTTTGTTTTGTTTTGTTTTGTTTTGTTTTGTTTTGTTTTGTTTTAAGTCAAATGTAAATGTGAAACGAGAAAGGAAACACCCTGAAAGCATACCCCCATGAAAACTAAAGTCAGTACTGAAGGAATGCTTGCTAAAATGGGTGAGGCTACCGCAGTCAGTCCAGAGTCCTGTCAACGAAAGCACTAGACCTCATTGCAGGTGCTAAAGAAGCCTGCATTTTGTAACTGCTTCTTATTTCCCAATGCACGCACACATATTTGTTTTCAAATTGTTATTCAAATTTGTTCTTAACTCACGTTGTTCCTAGGAAGCATGCATTAGAATCCCGGAACCAACATGTATCAGTTCCCTTCTTTGTTTTGACAGAACATCCGACAAAACCAATTCAAGTGAAGAATTGAGTTTTTCCTCAGTGTTAAGGAAAGCATAGAGAGTATGAGTCAAGAAGCCTGCAGGAGAGTTAAGCCAGAATTGAGAACCAGAATATAAAGCCATAAGGTGAACCTTCCAGCAAGCTTCCTTCTGGTGAAGCCCCACCTCCTAACAGCCCCACCAGCTCCCCTGGAAGCACCCCCAGCTGTGAACCTAGTGCTGAAGCACCTGAGCCTATAAATGACATTCTACAGCCAAACTCTAGTAAACCATAAGGGAACAACTGGTGGGTATTTGAACGACTCTCGAAACTTTTCTCAGTCATGTGGGGCTTGGAGCCACAGGCCCCAGGGACATCCCCATCCAATTGGTGACCTCTGAACCATATCTGAGATGCTTCCTTCCTTTCAGCCTGTGGAAGATTCACATAAGGAGCCTGTTAACAAGGCAAACCTCCAGGTTTCATGCTAGAGAACAAGACCCAGTATGTTTAAGACTGTCTGTATTTGAAAAGCTTCCCAGACAAAGTGAACGGAGGCCCAGCTGTAAAGGACACTGTCCTGAGTGGTGGAAAAATGGTGTATTTGAGAGATCATTCGGTTGGTCTCTTCTCAGCTGGAGATACTCTTTCAACGGCAATAGCAAGTGCTTGGTAGTGTATAGGTACAAAACCCATGTGCTTGAAACCCAATGACTAGCTGTGTTCTCTTTACAAAAAGGCAAGTGTTGAGATGCCATAAAAATTGAATTCCACGCCTTCAGTTCACTCTTCGGTGGGACCTGAACACGTTTACAGAGATTTGTAGTTGGAAAATTGACCTTGAGATAGCCAATTATCCCTAGCATGTGTGCTTGGTGGTCAAGCCGTGAAGTTCACAGGCTATTGCTTATCTGTTTTCACACACCTAACGTCCTTTCCAGCAATTTACAGAAGACTCACCAGGTCTTAAAGTAAAAACAGTGACATGAGATTTAAATGGGATTGGAATTGAAATCCCCAGTCCTCAGATAACTGATTACAATAGAAACTTTCCTCTCTTTGCTACCTAAGATAAACTACAGACACACCCAGCTTGGCTGAGCGGCCATGCACACCCAGGGCATTGTGGAATCTGTCTATCAGAGATGTTTGTGTACCTGACAGATACAGAGTTCTTTGTAGCACCTCTAGGTAAGCTGTTTATTCTTAATGTAAAAACAATTCTAGCTCATGGACTCCAAATGATCATTTCTCAGTGGCATATCAGTTCCATTATGGAATTAAAGGATGAAAGCCTGACTAAAAGTAGAGTTCTCTTATTTAGGGAAAGTTGATTGTTTAAGGCAATTAATGTTAGCAACTTACTGTATTTGGAAAGGGTTATTTGTGCCACATTCTTCTGAATATTTACATATGGCCTGCTTGGTGCAATATGTTTTTTAAGGTATCAAGCCCTTTCTACTCCTCATTTTCAATGACTAATTTTTAAATGCTATTTTAAGTCATTGGAATCAGAGAATAAGAGAAATGAGCCTAGCTAGACATCTGAATGGGACTAAGATTCCATGCAACACTTTACCCCAGATTCCATGTGCTCCAAAAGTCTCAGTCCCCATCTCCGTAAAACAGCAGTCAATCAAACAATATATCACAGATGATTGTGAGCGGTAGGAAACATCAATTCCCAAGCCTAATTCTTCTAATGCATTTAGTTTGCTATTGTTTCTGTAAATGAATATTTTGCTAGCATGTATGTACAAATAGCAAATGTATGTCTGGTGCTCAAGGAGGCCAGAAGTAAGTAGGATCCCCAGGAATTCAAGTTACAGATGATAATAAACCACCATGAGGATGCTGGGACTCAAAACACCGATCTGGAATGCTGACTGGTGCACTTAACAGCTGAACCACTTCTCCAGACCCTATAATAATTTTTATTTCCTAATAATTTTACATAGTTATACAATAGTGTGTGGCATTTCAACAAAAATTTATATATGTAATGGTTAGCTTGAATTATCAACCTGATATATCCTAACACCACTGAGGAAGAGAGTATCAGTGATGGACTGTCCTACATTGGGTTGGCCTGTGGGCATGTCTGTGAGGGATTGTCTTAAGTTAACTGATGTAGGAAGACACAGTCTGCTATGGGTGTCATCATTTCCTACACAATGGCTCAGAAACTGCATCAGAGTAGTTAAATACAGCTGAGTACAAACTAGTGAAAAAGTGAGCGTGGGTGTATTCATTGCTCTCTGCTCTAACCTGTGAATGCGATAGGATTAGCCGTTTGAAGTTCCTCCCTTAATTTCCCAAGTTAGAAACGGTAACCTAGAATTTTAAACGGAAATAAACTCCTTGTCTCTGAGTTGCCTTTTCTCGGGGTATTTTATCATAGCCACAGACATGAAACTAGGTCACTGTGTCATGATCAGATCGGGGTGATTGGCACATTCATCACCCCAGTCTGTTTTCATTTCTTAGTTTGTCAAACAGTCAAAATCGGCCTCTGTGGCTCGCTTGCAATACCCAAGTCGTTCTTGTCAGCAGAGTTATTCTTCTGTTAAATGCCGTTCACCCCGTCCAACTATGCCCCTGTACCCATTAACCGTGCTCCCTTCATCATTCCTTCCCGACCCCACCCCCAAGGCTCGAGGAACCACAGCTCTGCTCCACTTCCCTGAAGTCAACTTTACTTTCCGCGTAGGAATGAGAACATGAAGTGGTCGTCCTCACTTGACTTGTGTCACATAGCATTATGTCTACCAGTTCATGGCATGTTGTTGCAAGAGATAATACTTGTCCCCCTTTAAAGCTGGATAGATCCCAATTGAGAACACACATTGCGGTCGTTGTAGGGACCATTTCAAACTATAAGGATTCATGGTTTCTGTCTGAATTCTAAACAGAGTTGCAGTTAAGTGAGACACATGTCATATTCTCCTCCTCTCTAACATGAATATAACTGCACTGTCCCTGTCTACCAAGCCTGGCCATAGAAAGCACCATGGAACAAGCAAAAGGATGGGTTATATATATTACATATAATCCATGGGCTGGTCTCTTAGAAAACGTTTTTCTTAGGCTTTCTCGATTAGACTTTGCTGCCAGATTTCTTTATTGACTCATGTTAAAACATCATATTGAAAGAATGTTCTGCTTTTATCAAAACATGGAGGACCACAGTCAAAATTGGCACAAAAGCAGGTGGGCAGACTGCATCATTTGGTCCCTGGGCAAAAGGTTAAGTAAATGCTAACTGACAGTCCTTCATTTCCTACCTACATTCATTTAAAATGTAAAGATTTTGATTTTGACACACTAAAGATTAAACCAGCCCCACCTATTCATGGGCATGCAGGTTTCCGACGACAAAAGCTGAGAAATCTACTCTTTCAACTCCAAGCCAAACTTTGATATACTATCACATAAGAGACACTACATTTTCTTCTTACAGGTAGAACCACAACCAATTTTGTTTGCAACGTCTGGAAGCATTTTATTTTGTTTAGTGCCCTATTATGGGCAAGATAGATGATCTGAAAAGTCTCCAGCAATCTGTCGACTAGAACTAAAATAATGTTAACAAATCTTTTGTCTCTCTAATACCCAAGATAACTCTTCCAGCACATAAGTTCACATTCCCTCAGAAATCTGGATAAAGGATGTAGCTTAGCAACTCCTGCTAACAGGTGCTGTAGGCAAGTGTGGGAGGCATGTGAAGGCAGGTGCTTTCTCAATTCACAGGGAGTGTACATCACTGGTGAATGAAGACCTGAACTAAGATGCTACAGGACCCACATTGGCACAGCATATCATTCTTATCTCTGTTCACAGTTCAAGACAGAGCTCACTCATCATCTCCCAAACTACCTTCTCTCAGTCTTTCTCCAACACTGCCTTTTGACACACACCCCCTTTCAGGGTGTTCCCTCACCTCTGCATTTTCTAATCAGTTTGTTTGATTATTCGGTGATCACTTGTCTCCCCACCAAAGAGTGTGGGGTCATTAAGAGAGACTTGATTAGGTGTTGTGTCGTACCACACCTGTGATTCCCACACTCAGGAGACAGAGGCAGGGGAATCATTGTGAGTTTGAGGGGAGATTGATCAACACGGTAAGTTCCAAAGCATTGTAAAACTGTCTTAGGAAAAAGGAAAGGTAGGAGGAGGGATATAGAAGAGGAAAAGGAGAAAGAAATTAGAGAAATTAAAGAAAGAGGAAAGAGATAAAGGGATGAAGGAAGGAAAAGGTGAAAAAGAAGAAAAACAGAAGCAAGGACTCTCTCTCTGTCTCTCTCTCTCTCTCTCTCTCTCTCTCTCTCTCTGTGTGTGTGTGTGTATGTGTGTGTGTGTGTGTGTGTGTGTGTATGTGTGTGTGTCCCTAAGCTACTTATCTTAACTTTCTGGCACAGAATCCGGTATAACAGCTAGTCAGTAAATACTCATTAAAGAAAAAAATAATAAACAAAGGCAGGGCAAGCAAACACTGAGACATGGTAGGTGCCTGGAAAATCACTGATACATTGGCAGCCTTGGCAGTTAGCAAGGGGCAAGTCCTTCGGGCCACCTGATGGAACAAGGAAAGGCTGGAGATCACAGATTAATTAGTGAAGAAAAACTAAATAAAATGCTGGAGAAATGGTTCAGTTGGTTAAGTGGTTGCTGCGCAAACATGAGGTCCTAAGTTCATATCTCCAACACCCATGTGAAAATCCGGGCACTGCAGCATGACCCTGAAACACCAGTAAGGGAGGCCAGCATTTAGCCAGCCAGTCTACCCAAGCAATGAATTCTGGGTTCATTGAGAGATTCTGTCTCAAAAAATAAAGTGGAAAAGAGACTAGGGAGACATAGGACATGGGTATTTGGCAAACACACACACACACACACACACACACACACACACACACAGTGGTGAATGCCTACAATTCCAGAATTCCAACTCCAAAGGCAGAGGCAGAAAGATTACCTCTAACTCAAGGCCACACTGAACTACATAGTACAAGACTCAGAAGACACCATGGGATTAGACTTAATGTCCGTTCAACAGGAAAAAGTATACCCTTGGTACTGTAAATCTGATAAAGTATGCATAATTGGAGAGCTCACAGGCCCCAGGAATGAAATTATTACTACACTTTTACTAACTAGGCGTAGTATCAAATTGCCTTCTATACCTGTAGATTATTGCAGTTTTCATATCTCTCCAATGTTTCTATGTACTGTGGGTGGTGATTAACATGGACATCCACAAGTGGTCAGAGTACAGAGACTGTCTGTGGAGTGCTTGGCCACAGATAGGAATCTATATGATATCCCCTCCCCACAAAGCTTGGGGACCATTTCAGTAGAGGGAGCAGAAAGGTTGTAAGAGACAGAGGGCATTCTGTCTCATTTTGAGGCAGAATCTCTCAATGAACCCAGAATTTATTACTTGGGTAGACTGGCTGGCTAAATGCTAGCCTCCCTTACTGGTGTTTCAGGGTCATGCTGCAATGCCCGGATTTTCACACGGGTGTTGAAGATATGATCTTAGGACCTCATGTTTGCACAGAAACCACTTTACCAAAAAAAAAAAAAAAAAAAAAAAAAACCCCAAAACAAACAAACAAACAAACAAAAAAACAGAAGTGCCTTGCAATTACAGGATGGCTGAACTCATAAATTCACAGCACTTTGATTGCCTGCACAAGACCTTACACAAGACCAAGCTGACTGAAGCTAGTATGAATCAGAAAGGAACTCATGAGACCCCACCCCAAACTGAGGAACTATGAATAGGAAGAGGGTGAGTCAATTTTCTGTAAGGATGTTGCCCTTCATAGGTCAACCACATTCCAGTGGGTGGCCCCATATCTACTAGAATAGAGACAGCATGAGGTGGACTCAACAGACTACTAAAAGGAAAGAATACTAATTTGTGATGGAATTAGGGTTGGGTTGAGTTTGAGAGGAGGAAGAGTAAGGGTGAATCTGTTTAAAGTAAACTATGCATGTATGAAATCCTCAAAGAACTAATAAAATGTTATTTTAATATTGACACATTAATAATAATCTGATGTTACTAATAAATAGAAAATGCAATTTTTAAGTCACAAATATTTTCAAAGTTTTAAGAGTCCTCTACTTTTTTGGATATGTAGCTTGCATGTAGATAAAAATCCAAAGGCTGTCTGCCAATCACCACAGATTAAATAAAATCATTGCTATTGCTATTTCTCCTTGGGTTATATATATATATATATGGAGGCTACACAATATGGACTTGAAAAGGGTCTGCAATTTAATAGGGTGAGTTATGTATTCCAAGGGCAGTAGGATGTTAGCTGCAGGCTTTACAGTTCGGTGTTTCCTAGTCAGAGACTGAACTGTGAGGCTGAAACCCACTTAACTTTTTGTACATTGAAAAACAAAAAAGATTTAAGGTCTGATTTTGTTTTCTAGATACAGCCAAAGTTCATGCAATGTAGAGAAGCCAGAAACGCAGAATCCAACTTGTTCGATGTTTCATGATACTGCCTTTGACAAGAGAGTGAAGAACCTGGGCCAATGTTTATCACTGGTGCATTGGGGACACCTGAATTGAGAAGGGAGCATCATCAGACCGCCCTGTTAGCCTTCCTGTTAGCATACTGGCTGTTTTAACATGCATATGAAGCTAATGCTATGACATACAAATATGGTTATCGGACAGAAAAAGTACCAAACAGTTTGGATTCATTATAAAATAATACTGTGATTCAAATGAGTGTAGGACATTCAAAAAAGTGAACAATATGTAGATCTTTAAATGAGCTGTAGACTACATCTTAGATACAGCTGAAGCATTCCAGCTTCTGCAGCATGATGGAATGTTCTAGATTTTTAAGGCAGTGTCTATCACTTATGGCATGTTTTGGGGGTAACTTAACTCCAGTCACTGGAGCAGTCAGTGTTACATAATAATGAACACAGAAAACCAACCTATGTAGTACTTATAGCCTGCCTGTAGAGATGAGCAGTCAACACATAGCATCATTAAGGCCCTACGATGAGTATCAGGCTTTGGAAGCTGCATCTCACCATGAGAAGTCTTCCCATCTTGAGGGACTGCTCTCTTAATAGAAATGGTGAGAGAACGCTATTAATTGTCAGGGTGTGTATGTTCAGACAGTAAGCAAATAGAATGTAGCATCAATGGGACATTCTACAAATGTCTACCTATATTCAGACCCTAGCTTTTCTATATACAGTTTTGTGATGTTACCCAAGTGACTGAGCTTCTTTGAAACGTTGTTTCCACATCTGTGAAATGAGAATGAACCCAATACCTACCTCACTGGGGTAGTTATAAAAAATTACTTGTGTAATGAGGTTAATCAAGTGCCTAGCACAAACAATATCATCAACTACTAAATCTCATTTTCTGTTAAATAAGCATTTTGTGGATGAGTGTATACATAAGCATTTCTACTGCTTCCTGTGATTCAAATAGGGTTAGCTATCATTAAAAACATTTTATGCAAAAGAGCATATTTTTGTTTGTCTGTTTGTTTGCTCTGATTTTTGTTATTTTGAAGACTGAATACTCTGCAGGTTTTCTGCTGGCATAACGTCAACATCCTGAAGTCCCTCCCCACTGGACAACAGACAGTATGTCAGCCAGAAACAATACCATGAAGGAGACATGCTATGCCTGTTTTACTGGATTTGCACAGACAGAGAAACTGAGCCTGGACAAGGCTGGAGAACTTGTAAGAGGCCAAGTAGCAAGTGGTGAAAGCTGTATTCCAGCTCATTTTGTCGTGGTTCCTACATAACAAGGCTTTGCTGACCATGGATGGAAACATCTTATATGACTCAAAGAAGGAACTTGGAAAATATGGTCCAGAAGAAAAGGAACTGATGTATCAGACAAAATCCTGACTCAGGGGCTCTGCCCAGACATAGTAGCCTGCCATCCTGGCACACCTTCCCCTGTGCAAATGATGCTGCTTTCAAACAGCAGTGACACTAGGTGCTTTAGCCAAGAATCTTAGAAATTTTGTTTATAAATTTGATTAAGTTCTGGAATACACATTCATGTGTGGATTGCAATTTCATTGTCTTGAGCTCATTTTCTGCTTTTGCAACTTGGGTAATGCCATAGACCGAAATTCACTGCCTCTACACTTTAGGTGTTGTATGACACACTTTTCAGGGGGAGGGCATGAAGTACATATACTCTCCCCAGGAAAAGAGTTCTTGACAGAATAAAGTGCAAATACACCAAGGTGCAACTTGTTGAACAAATGAGTTTTATTAGGGTTATGTACAGGATTATGGGCGAGGTGTTATTTACAGGAGCAGAAATGATTTTAAAACATCTGTATCACCAAAGCTCAACCCAGCATGGGCAGCTCTTGAAAGTTGGACATCTGAAGCAAGCTCAGCAGTCTACAGGCAGCTCAGCAAGTTAGAGGCGGCCTTTGCAAGGTTTCAGTTGGTCTGAACTCTTCCAGGCAGCTCAGCTGTTCTGTGTTTCTTCTAAGTAGTTTGGCAGGTCCCTGCTTGCTTCTGTCACAAAGGCTTTTCCTTTGACCTGGATCTTTATGCTTTAGCTTGTCTGCGAATGATTCTCAGCAGTCTTTATACTATCAAGAAGGGAGCAATGTTAGTGAATCCGGTCAGTTTTAGAAACTTCCTGAAAGTATTTTAAGTTGTTTATTTCCTGTCTTAGCTTCTCTACAGAGTTTTACCTACCCTTCAAACAGGCTGTTCTTTCATTTCCTATAAACATCCTCCCACCATTTTTTTCCTCAAGATAGAAAGTTTTGCTCTCATAAGAAATTGATACACAACTCTGAGGAAGAACAACTCGCCTTGGGCCTATGATACAGCTTTAAGAACATGCTTTATTCGTTCATAAGAAATTCCTTCCTGATACGTAAAAATCTAAAAGGCACAGCGCTTTTTAATTATGTATTTTATTATATAATTTAGAAGCCAAATAAAAACTTTTAGAATTCAAAAGAAGAGAGAAAGGAAGGAGAGAGGAAGGGCAGGAGAGAGAGAGACCAAGAGAGAGGAGGAAAGAAGAAAAGCAATCATCAGTGGATCATCTGTGGTTTGTTTCCTGCTGGGGGTGGAGTTATACATAGATTGACTTGGGAGTGTCTTTTGAAACATG
The DNA here is from genome assembly GCF_978045245.1 of Mus caroli. NCBI lineage: Eukaryota > Metazoa > Chordata > Mammalia > Rodentia > Muridae > Mus > Mus caroli. The sequence goes on along the minus strand of NW_028227263.1, from coordinate 76,862,328 downwards.
TGTTTCAATCCTGGGCCTTTGGACCATACCTAGATTTTTAAGTTGCCCAGAGCAGGAAGTACATTTTAAGAGGTTAAGTAAGAATCACTCATGTATCTTTCCATTCAAATCTGGCTTTCCAAATGGAATTCTCTGAAAATCGTAGCCCTTCCAAAACATCTATCAGTTCAGTGTTGAAAGATAGCAGCGACCTGAGCAGCTGGGGCGCAGGGTCTGCTGACACTCGCCAACTGCCCACAACACCCGCCACAGGATCTTAAGACTTCTGGTGAGTGGAGCACAGCTTCTGCTCCAATCCAATTGCTCGGGACCTGAGACTGCATTAGTTAGGGAAGCAGAAACCGGCCTGAGTAGGGTCACAGGCCTCACCCGGCCGGATCAGCGCCAGGGTAGCGGGAGCGCAGGGTTGCCTGACACCCGCCAGCTACCCACGACCCCCGCCGCAGGATTTTGGGACTGCTGGTGAGTGGAACACAGCTTCTGCTCCAATCTTTAAATAGTGACAACGATAACAACTAACCCCAGAGATTACCAGATGGCGAAAGGTAAACGTAATAATCTTACTAACAGAAACCAAGACCACTCACCATCATCAGAACCCAGCACCCCCACTTCACCCAGTCCAGGGCACCCCAACACACCGGAAAAGCTAGACACGGATTTAAAAGCATATCTCCTGATGATGATAGAGGACTTCAAGAAGGACGTTAATAACACACTTAAAGAAATGCAGGAGAACACTGCTAAAAAGGAAGAAGACAATAAAGAGGAAGCACAAAAATCCCTTAAAGAATTGCAGGAGAACACTGCTAAAGAGTTACAAATCCTTAAAGAAAAACATGATAACATAATCAAACAGGTAGAAGTCCTTACAGAAAAACAGGAAAACACATCCAAACAGATGATGGAAATGAACAAAACCATACTAGACCTAAAAAGGGAAGTAGACACAATAAAGAAAACCCAAAATGAGGCAACACTGGAGATAGAAACCCTAGGAAAGAAATCTGGAACCATAGATGCAAGCATCAGCAACAGAATACAAGAGATGGAAGAGAGAATCTCAGGTGCAGAAGATTCCATAGAGAACATCGGCACAACAATCAAGGAAAATGTAAAATGCAAAAAGATCCTAACTCAAAACATCCAAGAAATACAGGACATAATGAGAAGACCAAACCTACGGATAATAGGAGTGGATGAGAATGAAGATTTTCAACTCAAAGGACCAGCAAACATCTTCAACAAAATTATAGAAGAAAACTTCCCAAATCTAAAGAAAGAGATGCCCATGAACATACAAGAAGCCTACAGAACTCCAAATAGACTGGATCAGAAAAGAAATACCTCCCGACACATAATAATCAGAGCAACAAATGCTCTAAATAAAGATAGAATACTAAAAGCAGTAAGAGAAAAAGGCCAAGTAACATATAAAGGCAAGCCTATCAGAATTACACCAGATTTTTCACCAGAGACTATGAAAGCCAGAAGATCCTGGACAGATGTTATACAGACACTAAAAGAACACAAATTCCAGCCCAGGCTACTATACCCAGCCAAACTCTCAATTAACATAGATGGAGAAACCAAAGTATTCCACGACAAAACCAAATTCACACATTATCTCTCCACGAATCCAGCCCTTCAAAGGATAATAACAGAAAAAAACCAATACAAGGACAGGAACCACGCCCTAGAAACAACAAGAAGGTAATCCCTCAACAAACCTAAAAGAAGACAGCCACAAGAACAAAATGCCAACTTTAAGAACAAAAATAACAGGAAACACCAATTTCTTTTCCTTAATATCTCTTAATATCAATGGACTCAACTCCCCGATAAAAAGACATAGACTAACAAACTGGCTACACAAACAAGACCCAACATTTTGCTGCTTACAGGAAACTCATCTCAGAGAAAAGGATAGACACTACCTCAGAATGAAAGGCTGGAAAACAATTCTCCAAGCAAATGGCATGAAGAAACAAGCTGGAGTAGCCATTCTAATATCTGATAAGATTGACTTCCAACCCAAAGTCATTAAAAAAGACAGGGAGGGACACTTCATACTCATCAAAGGTAAAATCCTCCAAGAGGAACTATCAATCCTGAATATCTATGCTCCAAATAAAAAGGCAGCCACATTCATTAAAGAAACTTTAGTAAATCTCAAAGCACACATTGCACCTCATACAATAATAGTGGGAGACTTCAACACACCACTTTCACCAATGGACAGATCATGGAAACAGAAACTAAACAGGGACACAGTGAAACTAAGAGAAATTATGAATCAAATGGATCTGGCAGATATCTACAGAACATTCTATCCTAAAACAAAAGGATATACCTTCTTCTCAGCACCTCATGGTACCTTCTCCAAAATTGACCACATAATTGGTCACAAAACAGGCCTCAACAGATATAAAAATATTGAAATTGTCCCATGCATCCTATCAGATCACCATGGACTAAGGCTGATCTTCAATAACAAAATAAATAATAGAAAGCCAACCTTCACGTGGAAACTGAACAACACTCTTCTCAATGATACCTTGGTCAAGGAAGGAATAAAGAAAGAAATTAAGGACTTTTTAGAGTTCAATGAAAATGAAGCCACAACATACCCAAACTTATGGGACGCAATGAAAGCATTTTTAAGAGGAAAACTCATAGCTCTGAGTGCCTCCAAAAGGAAACTAGAGAGAGCACACATTAGCAGCTTGACAACACACCTAAAAGCATTAGAACAAAAGGAAGCAAATTCACCCAAGAGGAGTAGACGGCAGGAAATAATCAAACTCAGGGGTGAAATCAACCAAGTGGAAACAAGAAAAACTATTCAAAGAATCAACCAATCAAGGAGCTGGTTCTTTGAGAAAATCAACAAGATAGATAAACCCTTAGCCAGACTCACTAGAGGGCACAGAAAAAGCATCCTAATTAACAAAATCAGAAATGAAAAAGGAGACATAACAACAGATCCTGAAGACATCCAAAACACCATCAGATCCTTCTACCAAAGGCTATACTCAACAAAACTGGAGAACCTGGATGAAATGGACAAGTTCCTAGACAGATACCAGGTACCAAAGTTGAATCAAGATCAGGTTAATGATCTAAACAGCCCTATATCCCCCAAAGAAATAGAAGCAGTCATTAATAGTCTCCCAACTAAAAAAAGCCCAGGACCAGATGGGTTTAGTGCAGAGTTCTATCAGACCTTCAAAGAAGATCTAATCCCAGTTCTTCACAAACTATTCCACAAAATAGAAACAGAAGGTACTCTACCCAACTCATTCTATGAAGCCACAATTACTCTGATACCTAAACCACAAAAAGACCCAACAAAGATAGAAAACTTCAGACCAATATCCCTTATGAATATTGATGCAAAAATCCTCAATAAAGTTCTTGCTAACCGAATCCAAGAACACATCAAAACAATCATCCATCCTGACCAAGTAGGTTTCATCCCAGGGATGCAGGGATGGTTCAATATACGGAAATCCATCAACGTAATCCAGTATATAAACAAACTCAAAGATAAAAACCACATGGTCATCTCCTTAGATGCGGAAAAAGCATTTGACAAGATCCAACACCCATTCATGATAAAAGTCTTGGAAAGATCAGGAATTCAAGGCCCATACCTAAACATGATAAAAGCAATCTACAGCAAACCAGTAGCCAACATCAAAGTAAATGGTGAGAAGCTTGAAGCAATCCCTCTAAAATCAGGGACTAGACAAGGCTGTCCACTTTCTCCATACCTATTCAACATTGTACTTGAAGTCCTAGCCAGAGCAATTCGACAACAAAAGGAGATCAAAGGGATACAAATTGGAAAAGAGGAAGTCAAAATATCACTTTTTGCAGATGATATGATAGTATATATAAGTGACCCTAAAAATTCCACCAGAGAACTCCTAAGCCTGATAAACAGCTTCGGTGAAGTAGCTGGATATAAAATTAACTCAAACAAATCAATGGCCTTTCTCTACACAAAGAATAAACAGGCTGAGAAAGAAATTAGGGAAACAACACCCTTCTCAATAGTCACAAATAATATAAAATATCTTGGCGTGACTCTAACTAAGGAAGTGAAAGATCTGTATAATAAAAACTTCAAGTCTCTGAAGAAAGAAATTATAGAAGATCTCAGAAGATGGAAAGATCTCCCATGCTCATGGATTGGCAGGATCAACATTGTAAAAATGGCTATCTTGCCAAAAGCAATCTACAGATTCAATGCAATCCCCATCAAAATTCCAAATCAATTCTTCAACGAATTAGAAAGTGCAATCTGCAAATTCATCTGGAATAACAAAAAACCTAGGATAGCAAAAACTCTTCTCAAGGATAAAAGAACCTCTGGTGGAATCACCATGCCGGACCTAAAGCTCTACTACAGAGCAATTGTGATAAAAACTGCATGGTACTGGTATAGTGACAGACAAATAGACCAATGGAATAGAATTGAAGACCCAGAAATGAACCCACACACCTATGGTCACTTGATCTTCGACAAGGGAGCTAAAAACATCCAGTGGAAGAAAGACAGCATTTTCAGCAAATGGTGCTGGCACAACTGGTTGTTAACATGTAGAAGAATGCGAATCGATCCATTCCTATCTCCTTGTACTAAGGTCAAGTCTAAGTGGATCAAGGAACTTCACATAAAACCAGAGACACTGAAACTTATAGAGGAGAAAGTGGGGAAAAGCCTTGAAGATATGGGCACAGGGGAAAAATTCCTGAATAGAACAGTAATGGCTTGTGCTGTAAGATCGAGAATTGACAAGTGGGACCTCATGAAACTACAAAGCTTCTGCAAGGCTAAAGACACCATCAATAAGACAAAAAAACCACCAACAGATTGGGAAAGGATCTTCACCTATCCTAAATCAGATAAGGGACTAATATCCAATATATATAAAGAACTCAAGAAGGTGGACTCCAGAAAGTCAAATAACCCCATTAAAAAATGGGGCTCAGAACTGAACAAAGAATTCTCACCTGAGGAATACCGAATGGCAGAGAAGCACCTGAAAAAATGTTCAACATCCTTAATCATCAGGGAAATGCAAATCAAAACAACCCTGAGATTCCACCTCACACCAGTCAGAATGGCTAAGATCAAAAATTCAGGTGACAGCAGATGCTGGTGAGGATGTGGAGAAAGAGGAACACTCCTCCATTGTTGGTGGGATTGCAAGCTTGTACAACCACTCTGGAAATCAGTCTGGCGGTTCCTCAGAAAATTGGACATAGTACTACCGGAGGATCCAGCAATACCTCTCCTGGGCATATATCCAGAAGATGTCCCAACCGGTAAAAAGGACACATGCTCCACTATGTTCATAGCAGCCCTATTTATAATAGCCAGAAGCTGGAAAGAACCCAGATGTCCCTCAACAGAGGAATGGATACAGAAATTATGGTACATTTACACAATGGAGTACTACTCAGCTATTAAAAAGAATGAATTTATGAAATTCCTAGCCAAATGGATGGACCTGGAGGGCATCATCTTGAGTGAAGTAACACAATCACAAAAGAACTCACACAATATGTATTCATTGATAAGTGGATATTAGCCCAAAACTTAGGATACCCAAGATATAAGATACAATTTGCTAAACGCATGAAACTCAAGAAGAATGAAGACCAAAGTGTGGACACTGTGCACCTTCTTAGAATTGGGAACAAAACACCCAGGGAAGGAGCTACAGAGACAAAGTTCGTAGCTGTGATGAAAGGATGGACCATATAGAGACTGCTGTATCCAGGGATCCGTCCCATAATCAGCTTCTAAACGCTGACACCATTGCATACACTAGCAAGATCTTGCTGAAAGGACCCAAATATAGCTGTCTCTTGTGAGACGATGCCGGGGCCTAGCAAACACAGGAGTGGATGTTCACAGTCAGCTATTGGATGTATCACAGGGCTCCCAATGTAGAAGCTAGAGAAAGTACCCAAGGAGCTAAAGGGATCTGCAACCCTATTGTTGGAACAACATGATGTACTAACCGGAACCCTGGAGCTCTTGTCTCTAGCTGCATATGTATCGAAAGATGGCCTAGTCGGCCATCAATGGAAAGAGAGGCCCATTGGACTTGCAAACTTTATATGCCCCAATATAGGGGAATGCCAGGGCCAAAAGAATGGGAATGGGTGGGTAGGGAAGTGGGGGGCGCTATGGGGGACTTTTGGGATAGTATTTGAAATGTAATTGAGGAAATTATGTAATAAAAATATTAAAAAAATAAATAAATAAAAATAAAAATAAAAAAAAAAAAAAAAAAAAAAAGAAAGATAGCAGCTTTGAGATCACGGGTGCAACGCAGAGCTTCACACTGACCCTTAAATGTCTGTTGCCCTTTGATCCTAAAATATGGGTTTACATATATTTTACTACCAATTAATTAGTCCACTTTAGAAAATGGAAAGAAACCTTGTATCTAATGGTTTTCGTTAGCGTTGTTTATCCGATGCTTCCAGCATCAAGAGAGGATAGGAACTAGGTTGGTAGCAGGTTTTGAGCAGAAAAATAAATTAATGAAGCACAGTGTGAAAGTTCGCTCCATTATGTCACCTACAATCTCTAAAGTCCCTAACATTGTGTCGTTTTAATGTTAGAGCACGTTGGTGACTTCCCTGTGTAAGGAAATGAATGAAGAAGGTTGGTCACATCAGCCCAACGTCTCAAAAGGCAACAAGTCTAACGGCACGTGCAACGTTGCACCTGTAATTATTTTGGGAGTGCAAAATTGGCTACACCCATAATTGCTCCTATAAACAGCTAATTGTAGCTGCTGTTAGCCACTTGTGGGTGTAATTAGCTACTTGCCCTTAATCTTCATGGAATGCCCAATTCTCCCTGTAATTAGTCAATTGTCGATGCTGTTACTTTTTCAAGAGAGAAGAGATGGGATTATTTCCCTTTGAACGTCTAGACTACATCTTTAACTTTGATTCACAATTTATGAAAAGTATGAAGAGAAATAATTGTACTCACAAAATGAATGGGAGGCAGTTTTCTGTTCCCTACCGGTGTCTTAGAGAGCATGTGTTCATACTAAGAAGCTGTAGGGACAGCTTCATAATAAAATTTTATGGTGGGCTGTATATTGTAACCTGGAATCATTATTGAAATTTAAAAATTATATTTCTACTGAAAATTTCACATGAATAGTCAGGGTCCCTAAGAGTCATTGCATAAGAAAAGCCTACAAGAGCCTAATCCTTTAAAAGGGGGTGGTTTGTCCAAGGAAGTTTTGAAAGAAAAAGACAAAAAAAAAAAAAAAAAAAAGCAGATTGCCTGAGACTGATTTTAACTTCTCTGACCTCAGTACCCCCCTTCTGTGGAGTAGTAACAATGACACTGTCACCTCTCCAGGTGGCCTTGAGAACTGCACAAACAACACAGGTCTACGGGAGACACTTGATAAATATTTGCTGATCATAACAGGGCAAGCAGAATTCAGCTCTGTGTGTTCCGTGTGACGCAGAGCATCTCTCACCATGGGGCTGAAGTGGAGCTTAGCTGTTTGTTCCTCAAACACAAGGACAGCATATAAAATAAACTTTCCCTCTCACTGACTATTACCTGCTTGCTCACCTATGAATTTTCAAAATTGTTCTATTTTCTCTTCTTAAAAGAAAAATAGAAACAGAAGCATACATGTTTCTGAGGATGGTTTTGATACAGCATCCTGCATGTGATAAATCTATCTCATTCTAGATGGAACACATTACAGATGTAAATATGGATTTGGATCCCTTTTGAGAGTTAGAAAAGGATGCTTAGAATGCTAATCCTTGTGACAGAGGCTCGTGGTACACAACCAGGAGGATCTGAGTTCGGGGGATTCCAAGAACCCACATAAACCAGAAGCAGCAGTGCATATCCCTATTCTTAGTGCTCCTACTGAGCGTTGGGAGGCTAGAGTCAGGAGAACCCTGGAAACTCTTGGCCCAGAAATCATGGTCTCAAAATACGAAGAGATCCAGACTCAGAGGGTGAAAGAACCAACACTTGAGGTTGTGTTCCATCATACACACACACAGAGAGAGAGAGAGAGAGAGAAAGAGAGGAGAGAGAGAGAGAGAGAGAGAGAGAGAGAGAGAGAGAGAGAACATTACAGAATCCTAATCCTTAAATCATTTTCAAGAGTCAAATTTTCTCCCATTTAAAAACAATACGCCAGCAAGATTTTGCTAAAAGGACCCTGATATAGCTGTCTCTTGTGAGGCTATGCCGGTGTCTGGCAAATACAGAAGTGGATGCTCACAGTCAGCTATTGGATGGATCACAGGGCCCCCAATGGAGGAGCTATAGAAAGTACCCAGGGAGCTAAAGGGATCTGCAACCCTATAGGTGGAACAACATTCTGAACTAACCAGTACCCCCAGAGCTTGTGTCTCTAGCTGCATATGTATCAGAAGATGGCCTAGTCAGCCATCACTGGGAAGAGAGGCCCCTTGGTCTTGCAAACTCTATATGCCCCAGTACAGGGGAACACCAGGGCGAAGAATTGGGAGTGGGTGGGTAGGGGAGCAGGGCGGGGGAAGGGTATAGGGAACTTTTGGGATAGCATTTGAAATGTATATAAAGAAAATAATAATTTTTTTTAAAAAGACAACAAAAGCCTAGAAGAAAATAAAAAATGAAAAAAGAAAGAAAGAAAGAAAAGAAATACACCGCAGGCCACTAAAAGTAACACCCTGTCCACAGAACACTGGCACTAGGGCCAACTCCAGTCTGTTGGGGTCCACCTGAATTTTTTCCACAGATATTCTAAAATATAGCTAACACAGTAACATTACAGTTTGGAAAAAAAGGATTCTCTGGGAGAAAGATGATATATATTCTAGTGTACATTCCAGCACTCTCACGACCATACCCTGGTTGGGGCGGGGGGAGGGGGCGGGGGGGTCGGAAGGTGTGGGGTCTGAAGGAGTGCGGAGTGGGGGTTGTGAGGAGTGCTTGTCTGTGTGGAAGTGTGAGTGAGTAATGTTGTCATAAAATAGACGGGACGCGTGGGGAGCTTGAAGCAATATCTTTCTCCACTAAACTGCTTTATTACCACCGTACCCTCCCTCCTGGGCATGCAGTCAGCTGAGACTAGGCCAAATTGGCAGTCATTTTCCTGGAGCCTGGCAGGTCTGTGATCTCTGGGAGTTCCCAGCCAGCATTTCTGCCTCAACCAGCCCTTCCAAGGGTCAGTGACCACCCTGGCATTCAGGCGCCAGTTTGCATGGGCTGGGTCACAAGTCAGGAGCAATATGAGTTCATATCTTAAAGTCACACTGTGAACGCATTCCCTGCCCCCTGTGGTATCTCACAGTGCCAACTCTCCTCCACATGGTCTCCTAATCCGCTACTGACAGAGCGGATCAGGACAGCATCCTTCAGAGTCGGCTGGAAGCAGAAGAGCTCTTTGGTGACCAAGGGGTTAAATTGATAACATATTTTTATTTTGCTTAAAAAAAAAAACTATAATTTGGGGAGATGTGTTGACTGTTGATAAGCAGCCCTGAAATAATAATAGCAGGGGCTGCTTATCACAGGCAGGCAATAGTTCTATGAACATGTTCTGGTGGACTAAAAAAAATGGGAACAAAAATTAATAGTGACAGAGCTGGTAGAAACAAGCCACAAATCCGATACCGAGTCATAAAATACAGACTAACCCAATAAACACATGCTACTGTTATTATATTAATATTGTTAAAAATATCATAACATTTTAAAAATGGAATGGGGGTGGAGGGACACTGTTTTTAGAGATAATTTTTACTTTGTGTAGCTTAAAGGCAGATTTTTTTTTTCCTACTGAAAATACTAAATCCGTAACTCAGTACGGCAAAGAACCTAGCTTAGAGTTAGCATTTAAAAGGTTGCCCACATTTGTGTCCTCCAATGAAACAAATGGGAGAGAGCGCTGGCATTTATTGGGGGTTGTCTCGTACGTGTGACCTCAGTGAACTGTGCACATCACATCTCCTGAAGGAGGAATTCTTCACACTCTGAACTGAGAAGACCTGGACCGATCCATTCACTCCTCTGTGAAGCGAGGAGCCAGGAGAACTAAAGTCTAAACTCAAGGCCTGTTCCTTAACTAGGGCTGGTGGATCTGATGCTTCAGGAACTTCTACCTAAGTGTGGAAACCAGGAGGGGGGCTTTGGGGGAGTTGCCACCAGAGAAGACAGCTGGGCCCATCTCGCCAGAGTGGCCATAAGTCAAGGTCAGGTTCCCTCTTCTAGGATAGGTATTCCAGAGAAAGCCAGAATGGTACATTCTCAAGAGAAAGCTCGCCTTTTAAACAATAGAAAAACGGAACCAAGACATGGACCCCGAGCCTCCAAGGAGCTACTACTCAGGCCGAACACCCCGATGTATTCTTTTTCTCCCAACCATACTTGCTCTGGAAAAGACACTGCCGCATGCTTGTTTCCTGGGCTGACAGAATTCTGCTTCCGTTTGAGACGGTTCTTTATTCATCCTTCAATAAATATCATCATTCTAAGTGCTCTTGACATAATACCATGCCTTTTGTTTTTCCTCTCTAAAAATCCCAGATGATGCATATTAACTACAGGTCACTTGCGGGTCTGTTGTCAAGTAGAAAAAAAAAAAAGAGAGAGAGAGAACAGGGTCTCTGAAATGTTTAAAATCCGATCCTCATCACTGGGGTCTTATTTCATATAGAAGCCGTGTTTATTGCTTGACTTTTCAAGTTTAGAAGACCAACAATGAAAAAATACTCTTCTCCCAGCGTTGGGGGTGGGGGTGGGAGGCAGGGAACAATCTTATTTTAAGTTGGTGTAAACAAACCCCATGTTACTAGAGATGCCACATTTTTCCAGACGCATGCGCAAGGCTAGGCACTTTGTACCAGACTTCGCTGGGTTCTGGGATTAAATCTGCTGGAGGCCATCAAAAGAATGAGCTGATATACCTGAATGAAATACCTTGAGTACCCAGGGGCCCTCCAGTCTTGAATATGGTCAACACAATGTAAACTTGGATATCTGTGTGAGTCTCAGGAAATGGCACACAATTTACCAAAAAAAAAAAAAAAACGTTTTCTAATATTTTTTAATCTTCTCGTGGTCAGCCTGGTAAACAACGCAAATGAGTTCCTCTTGGGCTCTGCATTTTATTTCCACGGCTGCGTTTTCTCTCTGCCCTTTATCCCAGCCCTCACTGTGTGATGTGGTTTCATTCTCGACAAGACATCAGATCTTGACTTAATAGGCAGCAAGGGTAAAACGCCAGCTCTTCACACACAGGGAACCCAGAGGAACATGCCAGCCTCCTTCCAAGATGTGATAACGTAATCTAAAGCCAGGCCCAGCCTGTCAGTTCAGACCTAAAGGGATTTGATTCAGTGTCAGAACCTTTGGCTCAGGAGGTCACTTTCTCTTCTTGCTTTTCTTATAACAAAAGAGGGGAGGGGGCGTTCCGTGGCAAGTGTGTATGTGTGTGTGAGCGGGGAGTCCATACGCTCTCGGTTTTTTCTCAAGCCCCAGGAATTCCTCAGCTGCTGTTTGTTGGGCACAGAGCCTTTATTTCAGCTTCCCGCAACATTTTCATTAGACAGAGGCTCTGAAGTATGCTTGAGACGTGGATTGTGCGACTAAAAATCTTAGGCCTCTCCACAAGCAGGCTGATTGAAATCAGCACTGTGTCAGGGCCTGTCATATCTCAGAAAAGACATAAAACACACGGAAACATCAATAAGCAACAAGCCCCTGACAGCTCCGAGACATTCCAGCTGACAAGAAGAGAAAGGGGGTGAGGTTAGGGCTCAGGGGGGATATTTAAAATGCCTAACAGCCAGCAGAAGCGTTGGCAGGCTTCAGGGAGGCCAGGGGAAGACAAGATAAAGTCTCAGGTTATCTCCTGGCTGGAGGTGGATCCCTCCCAGCTAGGCCACCCGGATGAGACAATGGCACATGCCTCCCCCCTCCCCACCCCGTACCTCTTATTTTTAAATGTTTCTACCAATCAAACTTCATGTATGGTGTTGCCCAGACAACGTGTGTGCAAGAAAAGATTTTAAAATGTAAAAAAGAAAAAGAAAAAGATGAAGAAATCTACAAGTTGAACAATTCTGCTTCCAGCTACAATGTACAGAAATCAAAAAGGCTTAACAAGGTGGTTTTTTTTTCTTCATTTAATTTCCTGTATACCAGAAGCTTTTGTTAAGAGATCAGAGATATTGCTATTTATTGAATTTTTAATATGATCTTTATTAAAAGGCGGCACACATGTTTGGTTTTCTCTCTCTTTCTCTCCCTTTCTTTTTTAACATGCATGGATATAAAAATCAAAGGCCAAAGAATGAACTATGGTTGTTTGATTTGGATGCTTCTATAATTCGGGTGAGGTTGCAGCTATAGGATTCATTTCAAATTAAAAAAAAAAAAAGAAAACAGATAAATAGCCCTCCTATTCTTTGTCAGAGCTTTGGTATTTTGTTGGGGGTGGAGGTGGACATTATCTGTTAACTGAGCGTTTCAGACAGACAGAAGGATTAGAAACGAAAAAAAAAAATCTGTCCTCTGGTTGTCTAAGATCAATCTTGTAGCGTGAATGGAAGTGATTTGAGACTGAGGTCGCTCTGTCACAGAGTGTGTAGGACACATGTTGGTCCTAGGAGCAGACTCCTAGCTGCTCTTCAAAGGAAGTTCTTTTCATTTAAAGAAAAGCAATCTTGAGAGAAAAAAAAAAACTAATAAATGTGGGTTCTAGAGTCCTAGTTATAGATTCAAAAGGAGGCGCTGTGGCATCTGCTTTAGCTCAAGGCTAAGTCTGTCTCTCTGGCTCTAGAGATCCATGGATACTCAAGACAACGTGTTCTATCTTCACTCTTTCTCCCGCAGGGGGTAGTTGGATATACTGGTCTTACCCATCCCTGTGACATCCCTGCAGAAAGTCAGTCCTGAGCCCAGGAGCTTTGGCCACGTGCACCATGCTTTGCATTGTTTTAAGACCCTTCTTCTGAGGGCACAGCCCTTCCAGCTCCTACCATGGTCTTCATCTCTATCTACACCTCTATTCATTCACTTGTTCATTCATTTGTTCATTTTGGTACTGCCTTCCTGATTAAATATTTCCTTCCTTCTGTACTTGGTGGTTGCTACAGTTTGGCAGCCAGAGGCTTGGCTGTCAGCACCAAGGTACATGCCAGGAGGGATAAGCATGAAGGGACATGTGTCTGCTTAGCACTTGAGTGCTGCAGCTGGTGCTGCAGGGAAATAAGCCAGGGCCTTGCTGTGGTGTGAGTGTGGTCTGTGTCCCCCAGGGGGTCATTAGGATGGGATGCATGGCCATGGGCTGGTCTAGTTAGAGGTCTGAGGGTCACAGGAACATGACTCTATTACCCTAGGACCCTCTCTGACTGCCCACTTGGTGGCACAAACACTTTTACACATGTCCCTCTACCACCACATGCCACAGCCAAGACCCGCACCAATGTTTGATCTGTGCCCTTGGACCTCCAAACTTGAAGCCAAATAAAGTGTTTGTTTTAAAAAGTAAAAAGGATGGCTGTGAGCATCCACTTCTGTATTTGCCAGGCACTGGCATAGCCTCATAAGAGACAGCTATACCAGGGTCCCTTCATCAAAATCTTGCTGGCATATGCAATAGGGTCTGGGTTTGGTGGCTGGTTATGGGATGGATCCCCGGGTGGGGTAGTCTCTGGATAGTCCATCCTTTCGTCTTAGCTCCAAACTTTGTCTCTGTAACTCCTTTCATGGGTATTTTGTTCCCTATTCTAAGGAGGAGCGAAGTATCCACCCATTGGTCTTCCCTCTTCTTAATCTTCTTGTGTTTTGCAAATTGTATCTTGGGTGTTCTATGTTTCTGGGTTAATATTTACTTATCAGTGAGTGCATATCTAATGACTTCTTTTGTGATTAGGTTACCTCACTAAGGATGATATGCTCCAGATACATCCATTTGCCCAAGAATTTCATAAATTCATTGTTTTTAATGTAGGCGGGTAGGGGAGCAGTATAGGGAACTTTCGGGATACCATTTGAAATTGGAAATGTATATAAAGAAAATATCTAATTAAAAAAAAAGTAAAAGGGAAAGAGAAGCCTTGGAAGAGCAATGCAAGTAAAATGAACTGTGGTGAAAGGTGGTGTGGGAGAAACCCCAGGAATTAACACCAAGAGAACCTTGAGGTGGTTTCTCTATGATCACTCAGTGACAGGGTTTTGGATTGGGGTGAGGGGTTGGGAGTTGAGGGGTGGTGGTGGTGGTGGTGGTGATGGTGTGCATGTCCGTGTGTGTATGTGTGTGTGTGTGTGTATGTGTGTGTGTATGTGTACAAGCTAATGGTCTCCAGATATAAAATAGTTTTCTCATACAATGTAAGAGTTTCCTACAGGCACAGGACATATGACTCTCCTTGTTCTCATTTCCTTCTCTTCCTTAATGGTTCCCTATCAACATACGTGTCATTTCTTTTTGTTTTGCTTTTGTTTTTAGATTGCATATGGTTCTTCTGTTTCTGAATTTGGTTTATTTAACTTAATGCCTCTAGATCCATCCACATTTCTCTTACAAACATGATTGTGCTCTTCTTTGTGGCTCAGTAATATTCCACTGTGCATTTCATTCATATATATATATATATATATATATATATATATATATATATATACACATATATATATATACACACACACATATATGTACATATATATATATATGTACACACACACACACATATATATGTGTGTGTGTGTGTGTGTGTGTGTGTGTGTGTGTGTGTGTGTGCTTCATTGTTTAACCATTCATCTGCTGGTGGGGACTTAGGGTGATCTTGTAACTTGACATGTCACAACTATCATGATCATCATGGCTGCACAGGTATCTCAGTTGCACAGTGCCTGTGATTTCTGTGAAATGTTTCCCCAGCAGTAGTACTCAGCCACAGTTTTTCAGAGTTAGTCAAGGATCTTCATCCCAGGAGTTGTCAAAGGGTGATGATCAATGGGATGTTAAACTACAACCCAGATTTTATGGTGGGATTCATTTTTTGTCATCATTTTAATAGAACAGAAAGGAGTCCGATGGTTTAGGGGAGGGAATTACTAGTGTAATGCTGCACTTTAGAGTCAGCAATTGCTGCAAGACAAAAACACCGTACTACTCCTACCATGTGGGTTGCTACTCCAGATCAGAGCTAAGTGGCATTTCTGCTGTCCAATTGCAGGCAGCCAAAAATTAGCAGAATTCCCATTACTATAGAATGACTAATTATAATCATATGGAGACTGTTATCTAGTTACCAAAACTAATGGCTCCATATTCGTCTCATTTGTACTAGTTCTTTGAGAATTTCATACAATATATTTTGATCGTATTTACTCCTTCCTCACTCCCTCCAGATCCACACCCTCCTTCTCTAACCACAAAGCTACAGGTCTTTTTTTCCAATCAAGTCCAAATTGTGTTGTCCACATAGTCTTGGTTGTATGCCTTTTTCTGGAGTCTGGTCAACCTACCAGGAGCCTCATCCTTAAGGAAAACTGACTCTCTCTCTCTCTCTCTCTCTCTCTCTCTCTCTCTCTCTCTCTCTCTCTCTCTCTCTCTCTCTACCCCACCAGCTGTCAGTTGTCAATAGCTCCTTACCTAGAGGTAAAACTTCGCATCCACCTCCCTCCATGCTGGTATTTGATCTGAATTGAGCTAGCACAGGTCTTATGCATGCTATCACAACTTATGTGAATCCATACCTACAGCTACTCTGCTGGATCCAGGAAACACTGTTTCCATGTAGTCATCCACTACTTATATCTCTTATGATTTTTTTTCTCTACAATGATCCCTGAACATTGGGGGAGAGGTGTGTGATGGAGATGTCACATCCAGGACTAAGTGTTCCAAACTCCCTTATTTTCTATACCTATGCCAACATGAATCTCTGTTAATCTCATTTACTGCAAGAAAATTTTCTCTGATGAGGCATGACAAATGGACTTGTCTATGGGTAGAACAATAATTCATTAGAAGTCAGTTGAATACTATGTTCACGTAGCAAAATAATACTCATAGGTTCCCACTAGGGCCTCTGAATTGTCTAGCCACAGGCTCTTGGACACAGCATGTGCCAGATGAGAATTTCAACTTGTGTAGTAGATTGCAAATCTAATCAGAGTACTTGGTTATTCCTGTGGCATTTGTGCCACTATTGCCCAATGAGCAAGCATTGCTAGGTCAATATTATTATCACTGGCAGTCATGATTCATGGCTGGAAAATATGAGTGATTATTTTTCACTCTAGTAACATAAATAGCACCTTCCAGTGGTATAAAAGCTGGTCAGTAGAGAAAAAGCTTTAAGGCAAATATCAGCTCAACTTCTCTGAGTTCTAGTATATAAGTATGCTATGTCTTCAGCAATGAAATCTTATCATCAAATTGTAAAGGGCTCCCAAGAACATTGGAAATATACTGTAATGATTGAAGAGGTCTGTGAGACCTAACTAGCCAACAACCCCAAAAGAAGTAACCTACTCTTCACATGGCAAGTTTATTTGTTAGCCTATGCTGTCTAGTAGGGACAGTGTCCTGTTGTAGGGAAACACCATTTAAACTAACTCTCTCTCTCTCTCTCTCTCTCTCTCTCTCTCTCTCTCTCTCTCTCTGTGTGTGTGTGTGTGTGTGTGTGTGTGTGTGTGTGTGTGTGTTAGGATGCTTCCATACAAATTTTTCAAAAGTTCTTTAATGTTAGTTATTCCTCTCCATATTGCTTCTCTATTTGCCCTCCCAGTCCTGCTACCTTTCCCATGGTATTCTCTAACCCTTTCTACATCTGCTTTCTCTTACCCTATCTTGAAATCCCACCCTCATGGCTCCTTAGTAGTTTCCTGACCTCTAAAGGGATTTCAAATGGACTACTTATATCTGAAGACTCAAAACTAACATCTGAAAATGGGAGAAAACAGACCTTTATCTGGGTTACCACTCTCGGCATGATTGTCTCTAGCTTCCTCCACTTACTTGCACATTTCATGATTTTGTTTTTCTTAACAATTGAATAATATCCCATTGTATACATGTATCACATTTTCATTATGAAGTGATAGACTTAGCAGTTTCCATTTCCTGGATATTATGAACATAGCGGCAATGAAGATGGATGAGCAGATATGTCTATTATTGGATATATAGCTATATGCCCGAGTAGTATACATCATACTATAGATGTATTTTCACATTTTAAGAACATTCAAACTGATTTTCACAGTGGCTTCGCCAGTTTGTCCTCCCACCAGCAGTGAATAAGTATTTCTTTCCCCTGCATCTATACCAGCATTTGCCAACATTTCATTTTTGTTTTATCATAGACATTCTGACTGGAATAAGATGAAACCTTAATGTAGTTTTGACTTTAATTTCCCTAATATCTAAGCATTTTTAAATATTACTCAGCTATTTGTCCTTCGTGTTGTGAAAACATTTTGTTTGGTTCTGTTTCTTGTCTTTAACTGAATTATTTTCTTGGTGGTTACTTTTTCAGTTCTTTATATACACTAGATACTAATCCTTCAAATTCTTGGAGATCTATGCAATTAGGATCCTATTCAGAAATGTCTTGCCCATACCAATGAATTTAAGTGTAGTCCCTGCTTTTTTCTCCATCAGATTCAAAGTATAACCTATGCTGAGGTCCTTAATCCATTGTAATTGCATTTTATCCAGGGTTTGAGATAACGACATGATTCTATTCTTCATGCTGTTATCCAACTTCCCAGTACCATTTGTTGAAGATGCTATATATTCTCCAATGTGCATTGTTGGCCTCTTTGTCAAAAAACAAAACAAAACAAAACAAAACAAAAAAAATAAGAACAGATGTCTATAAAAGGGTGGCCTTATATATGATATTAATTTTATACAATTGACCATGTGTCCATTTTATGCCAGATCTATACTGTTTTTACTACTGTAGCTTGGTGGTACATCTTAAAATCTAGGATGGCAAAATCAACAGTCATTCTTTTTTTTTTTTTTTAAATATTTTTATTACATATTTTCCTCAATTACATTTCCAATACTATCCCAAAAGTCCCCCATAGCGCCCCCCACTTCCCTACCCACCCATTCCCATTCTTTTGGCCCTGGCATTCCCCTATATTGGGGCATATAAAGTTTGCAAGTCCAATGGGCCTCTCTTTCCATTGATGGCCGACTAGGCCATCTTTCGATACATATGCAGCTAGAGACAAGAGCTCCAGGGTTCTGGTTAGTACATCATGTTGTTCCAACAATAGGGTTGCAGATCCCTTTAGCTCCTTGGGTACTTTCTCTAGCTTCTACATTGGGAGCCCTGTGATACATCCAATAGCTGACTGTGAACATCCACTCCTGTGTTTGCTAGGCCCCGGCATCATCTCACAAGAGACAGCTATATTTGGGTCCTTTCAGCAAAATCTTGCTAGTGTATGCAATGGTGTCAGCGTTTAGAATCTGATTATGGGACGGATCCCTGGATACAGCAGTCTCTAAATGGTCCATCCTTTCATCACAGCTACGAACTTTGTCTCTGTAACTCCTTCCCTGGGTGTTTTGTTCCCAATTCTAAGAAGGTGCACAGTGTCCACACTTTGGTCTTCATTCTTCTTGAGTTTCATGCATTTATCAAATTGTATCTTATATCTTGGGTATCCTAAGTTTTGGGCTAATATCCACTTATCAATGAATACATATTGTGTGAGTTCTTTTGTGATTGTGTTACTTCACTCAAGATGATGCCCTCCAGGTCCATCCATTTGGCTAGGAATTTCATAAATTCATTCTTTTTAATAGCTGAGTAGTACTCCATTGTGTAAATGTACCATAATTTCTGTATCCATTCCTCTGTTGAGGGACATCTGGGTTCTTTCCAGCTTCTGGCTATTATAAATAGGGCTGCTATGAACATAGTGGAGCATGTGTCCTTTTTACCGGTTGGGACATCTTCTGGATATATGCCCAGGAGAGGTATTGCTGGATCCTCCGGTAGTACTATGTCCAATTTTCTGAGGAACCGCCAGACTGATTTCCAGAGTGGTTGTACAAGCTTGCAATCCCACCAACAATGGAGGAGTGTTCCTCTTTCTCCACATCCTCGCCAGCATCTGCTGTCACCTGAATTTTTGATCTTAGCCATTCTGACTGGTGTGAGGTGGAATCTCAGGGTTGTTTTGATTTGCATTTCCCTGATGATTAAGGATGTTGAACATTTTTTCAGGTGCTTCTCTGCCATTTGGTATTCCTCAGGTGAGAATTCTTTGTTCAGTTCTGAGCCCCATTTTTTAATGGGGTTATTTGACTTTCTGGAGTCCACCTTCTTGAGTTCTTTATATATATTGGATATTAGTCCCTTATCTGATTTAGGATAGGTGAAGATCCTTTCCCAATCTGTTGGTGGTTTTTTTGTCTTATTGATGGTGTCTTTAGCCTTGCAGAAGCTTTGTAGTTTCATGAGGTCCCACTTGTCAATTCTCGATCTTACAGCACAAGCCATTACTGTTCTATTCAGGAATTTTTCCCCTGTGCCCATATCTTCAAGGCTTTTCCCCACTTTCTCCTCTATAAGTTTCAGTGTCTCTGGTTTTATGTGAAGTTCCTTGATCCACTTAGACTTGACCTTAGTACAAGGAGATAGGAATGGATCGATTCGCATTCTTCTACATGTTAACAACCAGTTGTGCCAGCACCATTTGCTGAAAATGCTGTCTTTCTTCCACTGGATGTTTTTAGCTCCCTTGTCGAAGATCAAGTGACCATAGGTGTGTGGGTTCATTTCTGGGTCTTCAATTCTATTCCATTGGTCTATTTGTCTGTCACTATACCAGTACCATGCAGTTTTTATCACAATTGCTCTGTAGTAGAGCTTTAGGTCCGGCATGGTGATTCCACCAGAGGTTCTTTTATCCTTGAGAAGAGTTTTTGCTATCCTAGGTTTTTTGTTATTCCAGATGAATTTGCAGATTGCACTTTCTAATTCGTTGAAGAATTGATTTGGAATTTTGATGGGGATTGCATTGAATCTGTAGATTGCTTTTGGCAAGATAGCCATTTTTACAATGTTGATCCTGCCAATCCATGAGCATGGGAGATCTTTCCATCTTCTGAGATCTTCTATAATTTCTTTCTTCAGAGACTTGAAGTTTTTATTATACAGATCTTTCACTTCCTTAGTTAGAGTCACGCCAAGATATTTTATATTATTTGTGACTATTGAGAAGGGTGTTGTTTCCCTAATTTCTTTCTCAGCCTGTTTATTCTTTGTGTAGAGAAAGGCCATTGATTTGTTTGAGTTAATTTTATATCCAGCTACTTCACCGAAGCTGTTTATCAGGCTTAGGAGTTCTCTGGTGGAATTTTTAGGGTCACTTATATATACTATCATATCATCTGCAAAAAGTGATATTTTGACTTCATCTTTTCCAATTTGTATCCCTTTGATCTCCTTTTGTTGTCGAATTGCTCTGGCTAGGACTTCAAGTACAATGTTGAATAGGTATGGAGAAAGTGGACAGCCTTGTCTAGTCCCTGATTTTAGAGGGATTGCTTCAAGCTTCTCACCATTTACTTTGATGTTGGCTACTGGTTTGCTGTAGATTGCTTTTATCATGTTTAGGTATGGGCCTTGAATTCCTGATCTTTCCAAGACTTTTATCATGAATGGGTGTTGGATCTTGTCAAATGCTTTTTCCGCATCTAACGAGATGACCATGTGGTTTTTGTCTTTGAGTTTGTTTATATACTGGATTACGTTGATGGATTTCCGTATATTGAACCATCCCTGCATCCCTGGGATGAAACCTACTTGGTCAGGATGGATGATTGTTTTGATGTGTTCTTGGATTCGGTTAGCAAGAACTTTATTGAGGATTTTTGCATCAATATTCATAAGGGATATTGGTCTGAAGTTTTCTATCTTTGTTGGGTCTTTTTGTGGTTTAGGTATCAGAGTAATTGTGGCTTCATAGAATGAGTTGGGTAGAGTACCTTCTGTTTCTATTTTGTGGAATAGTTTGTGAAGAACTGGGATTAGATCTTCTTTGAAGGTCTGATAGAACTCTGCACTAAACCCATCTGGTCCTGGGCTTTTTTTAGTTGGGAGACTATTAATGACTGCTTCTATTTCTTTGGGGGATATAGGGCTGTTTAGATCATTAACCTGATCTTGATTCAACTTTGGTACCTGGTATCTGTCTAGGAACTTCTCCATTTCATCCAGGTTCTCCAGTTTTGTTGAGTATAGCCTTTGGTAGAAGGATCTGATGGTGTTTTGGATGTCTTCAGGATCTGTTGTTATGTCTCCTTTTTCATTTCTGATTTTGTTAATTAGGATGCTTTCCCTGTGCCCTCTAGTGAGTCTGGCTAAGGGTTTATCTATCTTGTTGATTTTCTCAAAGAACCAGCTCCTTGATTGGTTGATTCTTTGAATAGTTTTTCTTGTTTCCACTTGGTTGATTTCACCCCTGAGTTTGATTATTTCCTGCCGTCTACTCCTCTTGGGTGAATTTGCTCCCTTTTGTTCTAGTGCTTTTAGGTGTGTTGTCAAGCTGCTAATGTGTGCTCTCTCTAGTTTCCTTTTGGAGGCACTCAGAGCTATGAGTTTTCCTCTTAGAAATGCTTTCATTGCGTCCCATAAGTTTGGGTATGTTGTGGCTTCATTTTCATTGAACTCTAAAAAGTCCTTAATTTCTTTCTTTATTCCTTCCTTGACCAAGGTATCATTGAGAAGAGTGTTGTTCAGTTTCCACGTGAAGGTTGGCTTTCTATTATTTATTTTGTTATTGAAGATCAGCCTTAGTCCATGGTGATCTGATAGGATGCATGGGACAATTTCAATATTTTTATATTTGTTGAGGCCTGCTTTGTGACCAATTATGTGGTCAATTTTGGAGAAGGTACCGTGAGGTGCTGAGAAGAAGGTATATCCTTTTGTTTTAGGATAGAATGTTCTGTAGATATCTGCCAGATCCATTTGATTCATAATTTCTCTTAGTTTCAATGTGTCCCTGTTTAGTTTCTGTTTCCATGATCTGTCCATTGGTGAAAGTGGTGTGTTGAAGTCTCCCACTATTATTGTATGAGGTGCAATGTGTGCTTTGAGCTTTACTAAAGTTTCTTTAATGAATGTGGCTGCCTTTGTATTTGGAGCATAGATATTCAGGATTGATAGTTCCTCTTGGAGGATTTTACCTTTGATGAGTATGAAGTGTCCCTCCCTGTCTTTTTTAATGACTTTGGGTTGGAAGTCAATCTTATCAGATATTAGAATGGCTACTCCAGCTTGTTTCTTCATGCCATTTGCTTGGAAAATTGTTTTCCAGCCTTTCATTCTGAGGTAGTGTCTATCCTTTTCTCTGAGATGAGTTTCCTGTAAGCAGCAAAATGTTGGGTCTTGTTTGTGTAGCCAGTTTGTTAGTCTATGTCTTTTTATCGGGGAATTGAGTCCATTGATATTAAGAGATATTAAGGAAAAGTAATTGTTGTTTCCTGTTATTTTTGTTGTTAAAGTTGGCATTTTGTTCTTGTGGCTGTCTTCTTTTAGGTTTGTTGAGGGATTACCTTCTTGTTGTTTCTAGGGCGTGGTTCCTGTCCTTGTATTGGTTTTTTTCTGTTATTATCCTTTGAAGGGCTGGATTCGTGGAGAGATAATGTGTGAATTTGGTTTTGTCGTGGAATACTTTGGTTTCTCCATCTATGTTAATTGAGAGTTTGGCTGGGTATAGTAGCCTGGGCTGGAATTTGTGTTCTTTTAGTGTCTGTATAACATCAGTCCAGGATCTTCTGGCTTTCATAGTCTCTGGTGAAAAATCTGGTGTAATTCTGATAGGCTTGCCTTTATATGTTACTTGGCCTTTTTCTCTTACTGCTTTTAGTATTCTATCTTTATTTAGAGCATTTGTTGCTCTGATTATTATGTGTCGGGAGGTATTTCTTTTCTGGTCCAGTCTATTTGGAGTTCTGTAGGCTTCTTGTATGTTCATGGGCATCTCTTTCTTTAGATTTGGGAAGTTTTCTTCTATAATTTTGTTGAAGATGTTTGCTGGTCCTTTGAGTTGAAAATCTTCATTCTCATCCACTCCTATTATCCGTAGGTTTGGTCTTCTCATTGCGTCCTGTATTTCTTGGATGTTTTGAGTTAGGATCTTTTTGCATTTTACATTTTCCTTGATTGTTGTGCCGATGTTCTCTATGGAATCTTCTGCACCTGAGATTCTCTCTTCCATCTCTTGTATTCTGTTGCTGATGCTCGTATCTATGGTTCCAGATTTCTTTCCTAGGGTTTCTATCTCCAGTGTTGCCTCATTTTGGGTTTTCTTTATTGTGTCTACTTCCCTTTTTAGGTCTAGTATGGTTTTGTTCATTTCCATCATCTGTTTGGATGTGTTTTCCTGTTTTTCTGTAAGGACTTCTACCTGTTTGATTATGTTATCGTGTTTTTCTTTAAGGATTTGTAACTCTTTAGCAGTGTTCTCCTGCAATTCTTTAAGGGATTTTTGTGCTTTCTCTTTATTGTCTTCTGCCTGTTTAGCAGTGTTCTCCTGCATTTCTTTAAGTGTGTTATTAAAGTCCTTCTTGAAGTTCTCTATCATCATCAGGAGATATGCTTTTAAATCCGTGTCTAGCTTTTCCGGTGTGTTGGGGTGCCCTGGACTGGGCGAAGTGGGGGTGCTGGGTTCTGATGATGGTGAGTGGTCTTGGTTTCTGTTAGTAAGATTATTACGTTTACCTTTCGCCATCTGGTAATCTCTGGGGTTAGTTGTTATCGTTGTCACTGTTTAAAGATTGGAGCAGAAGCTGTGTTCCACTCACCAGCAGTCTCTAAATCCTGCGGCGGGGGTCGTGGGTAGCTGATGGTACCCAGGTGCTGGTCCAGGCGGAAGAGGCCTGTGGTCCTACACAGGCCGTTTTTCTGCTTCCCTAACTAATGCAGTCTCTGGTCCCGCGTGCAATTTGATTGGAGCAGAAGCTGTGTTCCACTCTCCAGAAGTCTTAAGATCCTGTGGTGGGTGTTGTGGGTAGCTGGTGAGGGTCAGCCGACCCTGTGCCCCAGCTGCCCCGGTGCTTTTCTGACCGGAAGAGGGTTGTGGCCCTATGTAGGCCGGATTTCTCTCTCCCCAACCAGAGCAGTCTCAGGTCCCGCGTGATTGGACTGGAACAGAAGCTGTGTTCTACTCACCAGCAGTCCCAAAATCCTGCGGTGGGGGTCGTGGGTAGCTGGCGGGTGTCAGGCAACCCTGCGCTCCCGCTACCCCGGTGCTGATCTGGCCGGATGAGGCCTGTGGCCCTACTCAGGCCGGTTTCTGCTTCCCTAACTAATGCAGTCTCAGGTCCCGCGTAATTGGATTGGAGCAGAAGCTGTGTTCCACTCACCAGCAGTCCCAAAATCCTGCGGCGGGGGTCGTGGGTAGCTGGCGGGTGTCAGGCAACCCTGCGCTCCCGCTACCCCGGCGCTGATCCGGCCGGATGTGGCCTGTGGCCCTACTCAGGCCGGTTTCTGCTTCCCTAACTAATGCAGTCTCAGGTCCCGCGTGATTGGACTGGAGCAGAAGCTGTGTTCCACTCACCAGCAGTCCCAAAATCCTGCGGCGGGGGTCGTGGGTAGCTGGCGGGTGTCAGGCAACCCTGTGCTCCTGCTACCCCGGCGCTGATCCAGCCGGATGAGGCCTGTGATCCTACTCAGGCCGGTTTCTGCTTCCCTAACTAATGCAGTCTCAGGTCCCGCGCAATTGGATTGGAGCAGAAGCTGTGCTCCACTCACCAGAAGTCTTAAGATCCTGTGGCGGGTGTTGTGGGTAGCTGGCGAGTGTCAGCAGACCCTGCGCCCCAGCTGCCCTGGTGATTTTCTGACCGGAAGAGGGTTGTGGCCCTATGTAGGCCGGATTTCTCTCTCCCCAACCAGAGCAGTCTCAGGTCCCGCGTGATTGGACTGGAGCAGAAGCTGTGTTCCACTCACCAGCAGTCCCAAAATCCTGCGGCGGGGGTCGTGGGTAGCTGGCGGGTGTCAGGCAACCCTGCGCTCCCGCTACCCCGGCGCTGATCTGGCCGGATGAGGCCTGTGATCCTACTCTCAACAGTCATTCTTAAGATGTTCAGGGATGTTTTAACTCTCCTGAGTCTCTACTGTTTCCATATGAAATTAGAGATTATATTTTCAATGTCTGTGAAGAATTCTATTGTCTTTGTATTCCAGGGAGATATAATTAAGAAATAAAGAAATGTGGTTTTCTAATATCTGACAGAAATGATAAGGAGATACATGCCATACACATTAAAGGAAAAGCCCACAAACAGAAGGTTAGATTTCCAAACATAGATGTAGCACTTTCAGGAGTACCCAATTTCATAGAGAAAAAAAACCTATTTGATCTAAAATTACAAATTTTAACCATATCAAACACCACCCAAAAGGGAAGATATAATTAAACTCAGGGCTGATGCTGTTATTGGTAAGCAAGATACAATCTGTACAACCACAGAGATTAGGTATAGAGTAGGGGATTAGGGGTAGGAAGATGGATCTCCCTAGAAAGTAGAAATATAATAGATAATTATGAGTGGATATGGATAGAGGACTGGAATGGGAGAATCAAATGAGGAGAGAGAAGGAAGAGGAAGGAAATACAAGAATATACAGCTAAAACTAGTGGTCATAAAACTAATAGCTAAAACTAGAGCCCCAACTAGATATTTCTCATCACAAAATAAAGTTTCCAGCACCAGGAATGGATACCATCAATTGAATTATTGCTCAAAAGGGTCACATAGTAAGCCCCAAATAACTCAGGCTCTTGTCAAATGTGGCTCTCCATAAACTAACAATAAGACCCTATTTGTTGGAGACAACACCTATACAGCTCATTGAACATGGAAAAATCAAGCTGGTGCCTACTTAGAGCTTTCACATCTGCACAGTAATGTTTATAGCACTGGAAGATACTCTTTCATGCTACCAAAGGAAAAGTGTAAATACCAATCTAGTTACAAGTCCTTTGATCTACAATGGTGGCTTGCCTGCAAGAAACTCTGATGCAGTAATGGCACAAAGTGTATGGGAGTAACCAAATGATACCCGATTAAGGCCGACTCTATGAGACCATACCAAACACTGTTTGAGTGACAAAGGTCTATAGACCGGGGTCATGTACCTGGGGTAAAATCAAATACTACTGAACTAAAAACAGACACAAGAAAAGGAAAGTGAAATGGTAGCAATGACTCCTAAATGACATTCTGCTATGCTCATAGATCATTGCATTGCTTAGCCATCATCACAGAAACTTCTTCCTGCAGCATATGGAAACAACGGTTGAGACCCTCAGCCAGGCATTATGAAGAGAATGAAAAGCTTTGGAACATTCATATCTAAACAGGATATCTTCATCAAATCCCTTCCCTGAAGGCTAAGGGAACCCTATAGAAGAGGAAGCAGAAAAAATAAAAAGCCAGAGGGATGGAGACACCAAGGAAATGGGACTTTCTAAACTGCACTACCAAAGGACATATGAACTCACAGAGACTGGGGCAGCATGCACAGCACCTACACAGGTCTGTACCAGATGAGATACTAGAGCTGAGAGAGGAAGTGGGGACACACACACACACCATCCCTAACCTGGGAGCTACAATCACTCGATGTCACTTGCAGATAAGAGACAGTTGTCTTTTTTGTTTTTTCTGAGAGTCTCATTAGGAAACAACCAACTTTTAAGGAAGGCCTTGTGCCCAGTAGTCAATGGTCAACACAAATGACTCAATGGTCTCTATGGAGGTTCATAAACTTATATCAGGGCATTATTCTTTTAACCTTTTGTGTATATATCATGTCTTCTGTATTTGAGTTTTTATGGGATTCCTGTGTGTTTAAAAGTGTCTCTGCATCCATACGTGTTTCTTGATTTCTTATGGTTTTCTTTCCGCTTTTTCTTGTCTGTTTGTTATGTCCTGTTCTAACTTGTCCATTTTCGTTTTAATCTTATTTTATTTTATCATAAATTTTTAGACTTATATTTGTTTTCTAAGGAAACACAGAAAGAGTGTGAATCTATATAGGAAAGGATGTAGAGAACCTGGGAGGAGTTGGAGGAGGGAACCATAATCAGAATAAATTGTATGAAAAAAACCTATTTTCCATAAAAGAAAAATTCTGACATACACGCAAAAGTCATGATGGACTGAAGATACCAGAAAGGCCAAGGACACCACAAGAAACCATAAAGAATCAACTAACCTGGACCCATAGTGGCTCACAGAGCCTGAATCACTAACCAGAGAATATGCATGGACCTAGGCCCTCTGCACAAATGTAACAAATGTGCAACTTGAATTTCATTTGGGACCCCTAACAGCAGGAGCAGGGGCTAGCTCTAGCTTGGTTGCCTGCCTTTGGATCCTTTCCCCTAACTGGGCTAGCCTCAGTAGAAGAAGATGCTCCTAGTCCTACTGCAATGTGATAGATCAATGTGGGTTGGTATTTATGGGAGGACTCTCCTTTTCTGAAAAGAATGGAAGGGAGGTTGGGGGAGGGAAGGGGAGATGGAGGGACAGGAAGAGAATGGGAGGAGAGGAGGGAGGGAAAGCTCCAAGTGGGGTATAAAGTAAATTAATTAAATTAATTAATGGAAAAAAGTTCCAAAGATAGACTCTTTTTATTCAATAGACTTGCATTATGATGAACAAGACCTAGAGCATAAAGCAAAACACTTTCTGTTTCTGCAGCCTGATTGCATTTTTGATATATGAGACATCACAAAATAAACAAACATCATAGACAGTTCTTTGTGTGAAATGACTAGCTACAAATGTGATGAACTTCATGATTTTGTCAATGTTTACAAATCATTGTTTATTTTAATATTTCGTGAGCACCTGTGTGTCATCTTGTTAGATGTTGGAGTTTACACGCCAACTCTCTTTGGATCTGTGATATTTATTAAAACAGAATTTCAATTACTGGTAAGTGTGGGATGGCTACAGAACTAGTTTCCGTGGGATGCTTTTGCCATTGGCATTCACATGGGACTCCCTATGTCTTGTGTTGTAGACCTAGGAGCAAGTATCTTCTTGGGTTCCCGAATTCAAGGAATAAAGAATGTCCATAGAAATCAAATGTGTGGTCCATGATTTTTATCTGTGTAGAAATTATCATTCTGCAAAAAAAAAGTCACCATGTCCATTGCTTTTCAAAAGGAATACAACTGATATCTTTTTATGATATATGTCTGATGCTTTGATTCATCATGGAACAGGAACATAATTTACTCATAAGCCCCATGAATTACTGTGTTAACTTGAAAGACTGATGACTTGGATATCTTGTCATCATTACCCCTCTCTCCACAAAGACATGGAGAACATTGAAAAAGCTGCATGTCTGTGCTTCCCGAGCAATGATTTCGGACTCTGAACATATTGAGTACTCCTCATGATTCTTCATTACACTATAAACTTTAATGACAATGTCTCACATCTTAAATGTAATTACAGCACCCTATACCTTTTCTCTAGATTTTGATAAATGTTCAATTACATATCATCATGATGGAGGAGTAAATGTGTATTTTAATGTTCAACAAAGCGTCTTCCGTAAAATGGATGGGAACAGAAAGGATATAAACCTAGGGAACTCACAGGCACACTACTATTACAGATCCAATAATTCAGTCACGGAAGAAACTCAGAAAAACAATGATGAACCAAGCTTTGCAAAGTATTTTCTTTGGAAATTTTAATTATTTTTTATTCATGTGTCCTCCTATGTCTTCGAACATGCTTTCCCTTGCCAGCTTCAGGGAGTGATCTGAACTTGGTGGCATTGTATGGGCTCTGCTCTGTCTGATGGAGGGGCCCCAATTGCAACAGCCACATAATTCAGAAACTCGGTGCATCTGTTTTATACATCTGAAAGGGGAGAATGGGTTTAGCGTATACAGCTGAACAAGGAAGCACATTTATCTGATCTTGGTAAGTAATCTCTATAGGAGAGTAGTCTCAACTCTAGTTATCCCAGAGGAGATATCTGTGGCTGATGTAGTTTGTCTATAATGTCTTGGCATTCACATTTTGACCAGGGAAGACTTTGCTGTTTACCTCTGAGTTCTCCTGAATAAGGCTTTGTTAATCCCATGGATCTGAGGTTATTGAGGTCCTGGACATGGCTGTGTTTGTGTCAATAATGCACTTTCCCTCAGAAATTAATCTACTCTGAACACATTCACTCAAGACTTCTCTAGTCCCCACAAGCGCATGCCACTTGGAAGAGAAGCTATGAAGGGCAGAAGAGGGTCCCCACAAGTGTATGCCACTTGAATGAATAGCTACAAAGGGCAGAAAGGGGCATAGAATCCCCTGGAGTTGTAGTTAACTATAAGCATCTCGGTGTAGATGCTGGGAACCACACTCAGCTCCTCTGGGGGAGCAGGAAGTACTCTTATCCACTGAGCCATCTTTCTAGCCCATAAAATCTTTTTATGATGTATGTTTGATGTTTTGATTCAACATGGAACAGGAACATAATTTACTCATAAGCACTATAAATTACTGTGTTAACTTCAAAGACTGGTGACTTGGATATCTTGTCATCATCACCCCTCTCTCCACAAAGACAAAGCAATGTCAGAAATTCTTCTTTAATAAGGACAGCTCTTTGCAAGGTCTTGGTAATTGTCTTCGCATCTCTCTAACTATCTTGAAGCCTTGGAAGGACATGGAATGCACTCTTCCTGCTCTCCATGACCACTTTCTATCCATGACTTTCTTTCTTTCTTTCTTTCTTTCTTTCTTTCTTTCTTTCTTTCTTTCTTTCTTTCTTTCTTTCTTTCTTTCTTTCTTTCTTTCTTCCTTCCTTCCTTCCTTCCTTCCTTCCTTCCTTCCTTCCTTCCTTCCTTTCTTTCTTTCTTTCTTTCTTTCTTTCTTTCTTTCTTTTTTGACTCTTTCTTTCAACAAATTAGTATGCTTATCGTTTTTATATTAAATTGAGCCTAATTTTAAAAGAATTATGAACACCATAACATGGGGGGGGGGTGGAGTGAGAAGACTGAAATTATAGGTTGGACTTGCCTTGGCATCTAGTAAATAGCATTCCTGGTTGGGACCTCGGTTTAGGTGACAGGACTTAAAACTCCTCAAGCATCAGTTTCCTCAGCCACAAATAATGAATAGTATTAGCCATTTTAGGTATTAAATAATTAGATAAAACCTTTAGCACACAATGAGTATCCAGTTCCTGGTAATTATTTTTATGATTATTACTAAATGATATCTCCAATATTGTTTGAGAGCAGTAATTTTTACATATGGGTACTCTTAGTTTTGAATATTTTAAAATTTCTTCTAACACATTATCTGTATTTATTTAGGAATTCAATGTAGTGATTTGATCCATTATCCATTCAGGTTAGTTAGCATTGGTATCACTTTAAATTCACTATTTTCTGTTAGGAAATTGTCACCTCTTTGAGTTATTGTGAATGATATAAGCTGTAGAATGTAATTAATCTACTGTGCTATTGAAGACTAAAAATATGTTCTCAAATCCCGGCTCTAAAAGACTGTACATCTTGTCTTTGTGGTTATGTTTAGCATGCATCCAGGAATGAACAAAATTGTGTTTAATATAGTCCACAGATCATTTCTTTCAAAAGTTGGGTTGTTGGAGAGTTAGCTCAGTGGTTAAGAACACTCACTGCTTGAGGGGAACCCAGGTTTGTTTGCCAGCATCCATATGGTGGTTTGTAACCATATGTAACAATACCATATGTAAGGATCCCCAGTTCCAGAGGATCCTATGCCTTCTTCAGGTACCCACATGCACCAGCACACACATGGTACATATACATGCATGCAGGAAAGCCCTCATACATGTAAAATAAAATAAATCTTTAAAGGAAAAAATAATGAAGTAGAGAGTGTGCTCAATGGTTAGGAGTATTTGCTGCTCTTAGAGAGGATCTAAGTTTTCTTCCCAACACCCACAAGGTAGCTCACAACCATGTTTAACTCCAATTTTAGGGAATCTGATGTGCTCTTCTCGCCTCTGTGAGTGTGTGTGTTCAGACATATATGTAGGCAAAACATTCAGATACATAATGTTAAACTAAATTAATATTTTTAATTTAAACATTTATTTTCTAGATTTTTGCTTCTTAAAATATTCTTGTTTTTGGCACTTGCTGAGTTTTAAATTACTCACAATATTACAACTGTGGTTAAACTATGCTATAAGTGTACACTTCTCCAGTAGGATTACTTAGCTCTGAATAGTTGAAATAAACTTTCTATAAGAGGTTTATGTAGAAAGGTTATGCTGTTTTAAAAGGAAAAGAAGGAAAGGAAGGGAGGAAAGAAGGAAGGAAGGAAGGAAGGAAGGAAGGAAGGAAGGAAGGAAGGAAGGAAGGAAGGGAGGGAGGGAGGAAGGGAGGGAAAGAAAGAAAACATATTTTAAAAAAGTACCCAATGAGTGCTGTCAATATTCTTTGCTATGTTTTCAAAGAAAAAATTTTAAACTATTTAAAATAGTTTTATTAAATGTTTTCTTCATTTACATTTCAAATGCTCTCCCCTTTCCTCGTTTCTACTCCGAATATTCCCTATACTCTACCCCTTTCCCATGCTCCCCAGCCCACTCACTCCCACTAAGAAAAAATGTTAATGACTCATCCAGTTAGCATTATCACAAGTAAACATACAAAGCAAATCTAAAATCATGTGAAAATGGGCAGCATCTATTACATGCACTCAGAAGGTCCCCTCACTTGTATGATCCTCTTCATACATCAGAACCTATTTTATCTGGAACCCCTGGATCCTCCTGTTCAGAGAATGAAACACTCCCCCTGTCTTAGGCAGAGTCAATAGTTACAGATAATATAAACACACCTGTAGAATATAGATCACTATATTTCTACCTTTGCATCTTTAAAAAATCTACATTTCCTTTATTTTGTCATTGTGTGTGTGTGTATGAATGTGCATATGGGCACACATGTGCTTGTTTGTGGTGTTGAGTGAGGGTGCACATACACCATACATTGTCATGCATCTAAAAGTCAGAAGTCAGCCTTGGGCTTTGTTCCTGCACCGTGCACCTTGTGTAAGACAGAATCTCTTTGCCATCACATAAGCCAGGCTAGCTGACCTATAGATTTCTGGAGACTCCCTTGTCTCTATCTCTCATCTCACTGCAGGGCTCTGGGATTACAGAGCTTTGCACCACTGTATCACATTTGTGTGTGTTCTGAAATCTCAGCTTAGGTCATCAGGTTTTCATGACAAGTGTTTTACCCACTTTGTCACTTCCTCAAGCCCAACAAATCTCTCTCTCTCTCTCTCTCTCTCTCTCTCTCTCTCTCTCTCTCTCTCTCTCTCTCTCTCTCTCTCTCTCTCTCTCTGTGTCTTTTGTTGTTTCTTTTTTTAAATTCTTCTCTCATATATTATATCCTGTCCATAGTTTCCCCTCCCTTGAGTCGTCCCAGTTCCTCCCCTTCCCTAGATTTATTCATTCTCTATTTTCCTTCAGAAAAGAGTAGGCGTCCCAAGACAAGCAACTGAACATAGAATAATACAGTATAGTAAGACTAGGCACCTAGTTTCATATCAAGGCTGGACAAGGCAAACCAGTAGGAGGAAAAGAGTCCCAAGAGCAGGCAAAAGAGTCAGACACCCCCCCTACTCAAACAGTTAGGAGTTTCATAAGAACACCAAGCTACACAACCATAGCATATATGCAGAGGATCTAGGTCAGACCCATACAGGCTCTCTTATTGTTGCCTCAGTCTCTGGGAGACCCTATGAGCCCTGCTTAGTTGATCCTATGCACCATGTTTTCCTTCTGTTCTGAACCCCTCTGGCTCCTATGATCCTTCCTCTTCCTCTTCTGAGGAGTTTCCTGAGTTCCACCTCATGTTTGGCTGTGGTTCTCTGCATCTGCTCCTATTTGTTGCTAGATAAAGCACCTCTGCTGTCCATTAGGCTAGGCTCTGGCCAAGAGTACAGCAGAATATCTTTAGGAATCATCTCATTGACATTTTCATTAATGGCAGCCATGTTTGAGTCTATCCTATGTCTCCTGGATCTCCAGCCTCTGGTTCCTGGCCATCTAGACAGTATCAGGCATGAGCTCCCTCTCCTGGGGTGGGCCTCAAGTTGAACCAGTCATTGATTGGCCACTTCCACAAATTCTTTACCACCATTACCCCAGCACAACTTGCAGGTAAGAGAAATTATAGATTGAAGGTTTTGTGGCTGGGCTGCTGTCCCAATCCTACTACTGAAGCCTTGCCTCATTATAGAAGATGGTCCATTCAGGCTCCATATCCCCTAATTCTAAGAGTCTTTGCTAAGGCTGCTCTCATAGATTTCAGGAAATTTCCATTGGACTAGGATTCCGCATCACTTCCATAATATCCCCCCAATTTCAGTCCCCTCTCCTAATACTCTCTCCCTCCATCCCCTGTACCCCGTGCCCCTGCCACCGAATCCTTCCTGTCCCCATGCCTACCCACCCCCCTCCCCCAGGCTACCCACAAAATCTATTCTATTCTTTTTCCCAGGGAGATCCCTGTGTACCCACTTGACCTTATTTAGCCTTTCTGGGTCTGTGGATTGCAGCATGATTAGCCTTTACTTAACAGCTACTGTCCACTTATAAATTAGTACTCCCCATGCTTATCTATCTTGGTCTGGTTTACCTCACACAGGATGATATTTTTTCTAATTCCATGAATTTAAATCTCTCTCTAAAAAGATAACATTCATTTTTCCAGAATGTTTGTACTTGATAAAAAAATGGATTTGATAATAGTATCTGCCCTTCAAAAATACATCTGAAAATTAAGTAAAATAATATTTGCAGAGTATTTATTCCATCCCTGCCCCATTGTAAACCCCTGGTTAATGTCTTCTGCTTTTAAATGCTACCACTTTGTTATAAATCTGAGTACTTAGTTTCAGAGAGCTATATAACACATTTGCTTGAATAATATAAATAACAATACATTGACATAGAGATTTCTCATTAGTTTGTAAAAGATCAGATAACTTGGAGATGGAGTTAAAGATCTTGTCTAATTATGGCTTTATTGTATGCTATTAATAATAGTTTTTAAAAGAGCATGCTAGATTTTGCCCCAGAAGAGTCTCCTCAATTTTCACATAAATATTCAAACTGTGTGAATAAATAAATATGTGAAAATCAGAAACTGATCCAATGATTGACATCTGGGTTACTAACCCCTTTTCCTCATCCTGTTGGAATGATGCTCAGGCATATAACATGAGCAGCTCCTGACTTCCTAGAGCAGAGAGGACAGTGTGGAATCATAATCACAGGTTAGTACTGATTCCTGCCGACCCCTACCAGAAGCTCTGTTTGTAAACATAGTAAACCACTTAGAATTAAACTTTTAATTCCTCCCTCCCTTTTTAATTAAAGAAGGTTATGAACAAAAATTTGCATTCATTTCTACGATATTGAAAGCAAGCAACGGGGAAGGAAATATTAGCTGGCTTTTTAATCTGAGCAGTCCAGTGGGGACTGGTGACAGCGCTCTGAGAAAGGATGACAACCAAGTGGCCTAACAGTCCCGGGGAAACTTCAAGTTAGTTTGCAAACTCTCTCACAGACTGTTGCAAATGCCTTAAATCTATACTTCAGTCTCTAAACAATATTGATCCACTCAGAAATGAAAAAAAAAGTGCCAAAGTTATTAACAAACTGGGCTACCATGCATCCAAAAATATTGAGAAGCAGCAGTCAGCTCACAAAAGGAAAATGTTCTGTAGGTGACCTTGCCCATTCTCACGACTGTGTCACAGTCATAGGAAGTAAGACCTGAAGTGAGGCACTCAGGCAGGATGGCCAGGTTCAGTTTGTAGTCCGACTGTACCTTCTAAAGAGTATTTGAGAAGACACCATAATTCCCAGCACAGCTTTAGTGTCACTGTGTCCACTTTACTGCAGTGAATTCATCCATCTCATCAGCAAGAGGGAAGAACATTGCAACAATGCAGTGTATACTACGATGACATCTTACTGAAAATCATATGTTCACAGATGAGTCTTCTATAACTCTACTGGTTTTCTATTTGTCCTGAGGTAGCATCAAAGGTTGCCCTTTTGTCTTTTGACACCAAATGAACTCAAATATGAAGGAGAAAATGCTCCATTGATAGAGCATCCAAGATTCTGCACATTCTCCCTCCCCCTTTCCTTCTCATCCCACTCTCCCCCCCCCACACACACACGGTTTAAGAAGCCCTTGTATTTCTCAAATCCAAGGTCACTGATAACTTTCTTTCACATATGTATAGCGATCCATGCTACTTTCATGAGTTCAAAGAAGGAAAACTCACCCTTCATTTGCCTGCATTTACTGGAACATATGTTCTAACCCTGTATGAAAAGCAGCTTCAGGAACCATTGAGGTGGTCTTGAGTGGCGCAATGAAAGCCCCTTTGCAAACCCTTAAATCTGCTAGACTGTTGCAACATCAGTGTGTAGCCAACAAAGCCGAGACTTCAGCAAGCAGGACCCCTCTGTGTGACTTTTCATCTAAAAGAAAAATAAATCTTCATTTACAAACATTATTTTGATGATCTTCCACTCCTCCCTTCCTCTGATTAAGAACTAGTATTTATGAGAGGTTATCAAATTCAAAATAAAGTTCCTTCTATTTTTTATTATATCACATACCCCATTTCTAATTAAGGCCTCTGCATTGTAATGAGCCTTTAATTTATTTGCTTTCAGTTAATGAGCTTTGGAGAAGGCCCATATCCATGCATCCTTTCCTACTCTTTGCCTTTTTAAAAAAATGCTACAAAAATAATTGTTGAGAAAATGGGAAATCTGAAATCATGAGTGGCAAAATCATTTGGGCTGGATTTTAAAGAATTAGAGAATCTTGTGATGTTGCTTCAGGGGCAGGTTGATATCCAAACACCGAACCTGAGGCATCTGATAAACTCTGATAAACTGCCATGGCACACAGTTGATGACAGAACTTTGCTTCCAAATACTTATAAAACTACAACCAAGATCCATGACATTTAACAGGTCCCTCCAGGAAGATGGCGCCGAACACCCTACAGGAAAGAAGTGTGGTGTTGTCATTTGGACAGCTGAGAAGCTGAGGTTGTCAGGAAAATACACTTTATAGTCCTTTCTTTATGACAGTTGTGTATAAATAAATATCATCTCCACATTTTTAAATTCACTAGAAGGATTACCACATCCAACTTTTCTCATTTTTTTAAAAACTACACTGTAATGACTAGAGTTGCTTTCATTTTAATAAGGGTACCTGAGATTGTAAAAATCACCCTGTCTTCGCCTTCTCTTTCTGTCTTGGAATATTGCACATGTTCTGAGACACTCCCCACTTCCTCTTTTCTTCCTTACATCCCTCCATCCATCCTCCCTCCATCTCTCCCTCCCTGCCCCGATGAGAGGTGAAATCCTCTCAGTGTCTGCTTCCTCATTTTGATTCTTTAATGTGGCATTGTCTTTTTTTCCTTGTAGTCCCCTCTAGGGTACTAATCTCTGCAACAAAGGAATCTGGACTTTTTTCATTAAAGTCCAGTTCAGCAAAATACAGCCATCTGTTTGACTTGGTGTCTTAAATGTCACATTGCTTTGATGAGAGAGAAAAGATACCCAGCCAACAAGTGTATTGATATATTTGGTTAAATATGAATATCTAACTTCAGGGCAGGTTCCTTAAGATATTTGGTCCTGGACCAGTCTTTATTCCTAAGTGATGAAAATAAAGGGGAGAGTCTGAGTCATTCTAACAGCTTTATTAAGTTGTGTCTTAGTTTGCTCTTTTTGAAGATCAGTTCCCCTCTTTGTCTCTTTTCTTTTGTGGCTGTTATTTAATTCTGGCTTGGAAAATGTCTCTACTCCTCCCTTTCCACACTGTCTCTTCTGAGGACCTGGCCCTCAAGGCACCCTCTGTTCTTCCTCAAACTAAACTCCTGGGTGTTTGATTTTCCCAGTCCTGTTCCACACTTCCTCCATGCCGGTGCTGGGACCGGGAAGAATGCCCTCCCTTTCAAGCCTGCCCCTCCCCCGACTTCGAATCCCACCCCCTGCACAAAGCTCTCTTTATGTGTTCTGTGGTATTGGAGAAGGCTTTGGGGAAGTGCGTAATGAAGGTATTCATGTATGTGGTTGAGGGTGAGAAAATAGAATGGATAATTGGATTTTGAACAAACAGGCTCATTACCTAACTCAAGACACCAAAACATGAAATGAGAGTAAATGCTTGATGTGTCCCTTAATTCTGTAATATATTCCCAATTTTAGAAAGATAGGAGTCAGACATTTTGTTTCTTTTATGTCCAGCCTTTTTCAACAAGGCCTTAACAAAGAACTCAGTGCAACAATAGCCATGATCCTCTGGCAGGAGAGAGGCACATAGTGAGAATTCTGAGGCAGATAAAACTTGAGCACATGTTGGGAAAGCTCTAGCTGGTTCCTAGGTGGGGACAGAGCAACACCTTGAAAGCTCTGTGTGTCCACTCAAGGTCAAAGGCACCCTTGCAGGATGCAGCCAGCCGACATTCTGTCCCCTCAGTCCTTGGCTATCATTAGGAGGTTATATTTTCTCAGAAGTATTTGGAAGAGCTTAGACCTTGTGATTTATCTTGGCATCTACATCATAATGACAAGCCCCATCTTGACCCTTCTGGTCAACCTTTAAGCTCTGAGTCTTTACAAGACAAAGATGTGTGCTTTAAGGAAATATTGTGTAGATTATTTCATGTCACTTTGCATGGTATAAATTGACTAGAGGCTGTCTGGAGCAGCCTGTGGAAATTGTGTAGGACTTATGCCCTCTACTTTTGCCACACTTGTGCATAGTAAGCAAAGGATCATAAAATCTGGGAGAGGGGAGTATCTGGGTACTGAGCAGATGGCTCACTTGGTAAAGCATTTGCCTTGCAAAGACTAGTACCTGCGAAACATCTCCAAAACCTATGTCAAAATGCCAGGCTTAATAGTTCATGTGTGTGATCAGAGAGGTGGGAACACAGAGACAGAAGGATCTCTAGGACTCCATGACCTAATTGCTGAGTTCCAGGCAATGAGAGACTCTGTCTCAGAGATGTGGGTGGCACTTTCTAATGGTGATTTCTCAAGTTGTCATCCAACATCCACATACACATGCATCCTCATACATAGAAACATACAAATGTACACATGCATCCACACATGCATGTGCACATTGAAATGGGAGCATGTGCCCATCACATTTGCTTTCAAGACATGTTATACTAGGTGCAGGGTAGACAGTTGTCAAGTGTGAGAACTTGTTGAAAAGTTAATATATACGATGTCAAAATCCTGGAAACAGTGAAAGTCACAACACAAGAAATGTTACGCAGTTGAGAAAGAGAGAGATCAAATACAGAAAAGATTATCAGATGTTGATGGTCTCTGTTTTAAATCTAAACAATTGCAAGAAAAAGTGGGAGGTGAACTGGCCCTAAAGAAATTATCAACTACTGAAAATGGGAGATACTCAATGAGAGAAGGGAAGAGGGGCCAGGATTAAAATCCATCTTCTTCTAAGGCATTTTGGAATGAGGAAGAGCTCACAGAATAATGAGAGAAGCTTGAGATCTGTATTTAAAGGTCTGCTTGAAGTATCAGATGAGGACTGGGCAAAGACCCCTGGTGAGGGAGACCAAAGGCCACTCAGGACATCTGTCTTGTTGAAATGAGTACTGCTAAGTCCCAGACTCTTTGCTTCACACACTCCCTTCTAATTTCTACTGGAGGCTCCAAAGATCTTACCTCTGCACAGAAGAACATACCCCACCCCCTTTACCAGCTCACTTGGCTCAGAGATGAAAGACAGAAAGACTTAGATGTGCCTATGAACCCTCAGGTCTTCAACACACTATCATAGAAACTGACTAAAATTTTTCTTTACTCTTTGTACTCTGCCCAGATAAGGCAAGCAACACAATGAAAATCACACAGTAAGAAGAAGGCAGACCACCACATCATTTAGGTTTTGTGCCAGGGCCCTGATCACTTCTGTTATGAGTTGCATCCCATGACCCATGTGTCCAGAGATAGAGACCATGTCTACCCATTACTGCATCCATCAAGTCTATGGAAAGTTTGGTACTAGTTTACAAAGAGCTGGAAATAGGGCATACATTGAAACAGGATGAACTGATAATGTATAATACCAACAAGAAGACATCCACAACATAGAGAAGGGCCACAGGAAAGCCTAATGAGAACGTAACAGAATCCCAAATCATGCTAACTTTCTCATTCTGAAACTGAACAAGGAAATTCTAATCTGCAACCCAAAGAAAAGTAGTGTATAAGAATAGCCCAAATGGTTAAAGCAGAAAGCACAAAAACAATGTTTGACATACATGCGTGTGCACACACACACACACACACACAGATACCATTGACTGATTTTTGACATAATGGAGAAATGAATATATATGAAGTGCTGTTGATAAGACCTTCCAATTAAGAAATTACTATGCTAAATATTCAAAATAAATTACAACTATACTTAAAAGTAGAGAAATTTAGTCTCATTTAATCAAAATTAATATTTAAATGTAATTAAAATAAACTCATTAAAATTAATTAATAATGGCCAAATTAATGAAATTATTCAATTAATTTGTGTATAGTTAAATATATAATTATCTATAAAACAATAGATTAGTATAATATAATTAAGTATTAACTACACTATAGATATAATTAGTTGTAAGAATAAATTATCAAATTCAAAGCCTAATGACAAACGGAGAGAGAAAATCCTTCCGAGTGCAAGAAAACAATTCAGACAAAGTACAACTCCAGGGCAAGGGGTTGAAGGAAATCTATAATAGAAACTTGGAATCCAGTTTAGTTTAAAAAAAAAAACTGAAGCAGTATTTTGAAAGTTTCCTACTTCCTGATTTCACAACATACTACAAAGCTACAATAGTCAAAACAGTATGGTAGTGGCATGATGAGAGAAGAGTACCACAATGTAGTAGAATCAAAGATTCAAGGCAGGGAAAGAACTCCTTAATACACTCAGGTCATTTTGACAAAGGTTATAACACAGCCAGCACTGTGGACAAAGGATAGTTGGGGTTGTTTTGTTTTGTTTTGTTTTCCAGAGTGGATTTTTGGATCAACTAAATATCCACCTGCAGGGGAATAAGATCTTGACCCTACCTCATGTCAAAAGAATAAATACATTCAAAGTTGATCAAGGACTTAGATGCCAGAATTTGAGCTAAAAGCATGTCTTTGTAGCTGAGGACCCGTGACAGTCACATGTGACATAAAATAATAAAAGAAAATTTGCATAAAGATACATCATGAGACTTGAGAACATTTGTACTTCAGTGCACAGCATCTACAGACCAAGAAGATGATCTATGGAGAGCGGAAATATATGCAGATCCTGGGTGTAATAAGGAGATATTGTCTCCTTACTAAGAGATGAACTCAGCAAGAGATAGACGTCCCTATTAAAGCATACACTTCTCTTGTGAAGACACAAATAGCTCATACACAAAAGAGAAGGCTCCGGGCATCACTACATATGTGAAATGCAAGTCACAATAGAGCTGGCACACTACTTCATATCCCCTGACAAGACTGTCACCAAGCTGAAGAGGGCACCGGATGTCACTGCCGATGAAGTAATTCAAAATCTTCAAACACAGTGAGAAGAATTCAAAAATGATCCTCGGAGGACAATCTGAAAATGCTCCACGCGGTTAAACATAGTCGTCATGTGACCCTACAAATGCACTGCTAAGCAGATACCCAATGGCTTTGAAAACCTAGCCAAAAGCTTCCTTACGCATACATACAGCAACGGTACTCAGAATGGAGAAAGAGACAACCGCAAACACCATCAACCACTGAAAGATAGACAGAGTGCATATCCATATAAGGAATATTATTCTGCCTTATAAAGGAAAACTCCTGATACATACAACGACATAAACACTGATGATAGTACATCAAATAAAATAAACGACATTGGAGGCCTCACACTATGTGATTCTATTTATATAGAATGCCCATAGAGAGACTGGTTGACTGTGAAGGGATGGTAATCCTGGAGCTGTGGGATATACACAGCCAATTTTAGAGGTGGTTAGAATACAATTTTCTTTTCTTCCATGTACACCTTTAGACTAACACCGCAGATAATCTCGATGTCACTGGTGAGCAAGGCATGGCCATTAAACAAATCGCAGTGGTATATCATCCACCAACCATTGGATCGGAGGATCCAAACCAATACCTGGCAAAGAGTGAGAGGGGAAAAAGAAACCTTATTGACAGGGATAGGGTTTGAGTTGGTATAATTTCTTTAGAAAGTGGCATAGTAATATTAACAGAAACTGAAGCACTGACCAGTCCCTCTAGCTTTGTACCCTAAAGCAAACTCTTGCAGGCACACAAGGCTATTACCATCAAAGACAAAGCATTTGGAACCAAGTATGCTGTGGGTACAGGGGCAAGCACTCTACCACTGACGCCCCGTGCTCCAGACAAAGGAAGAAATCTATAAACAAACGTCGACGCGTCTGTCCTGGGTTATATTATGTAGCATGTTTTAAGAAATTAAGCAGATACGATAGGTAAACTACTTCAGGTCAGACCAAGGTGGGAAAACCGCAGAAGGCCTACTTTGATCCCATCTGGGCTTTATTATACACCACGTTATTTTCCAGACATACACATGTGTGCTTCCACATGCACAACAAACACCCACAAAGGTCCAAGCCACAGCGTGTGTACACACTGGCTACCTTTGAGAAAGGGGCGTGGAAAACGCTCCGAATTTACAGCTCTTGTTTGAGTGTTTGTTTTTAATGAGGATTCTCTTGTGCTATTAAGAAGGAGATCTGAAAGGAGGATGAGGAGTCAGGAGAGACTGCGGGAAGAACAAAAGGAAAATAAAAGTATGTAAGAAGCCCTGCATGGACATCCACAGAGCAAACCTGTTGGCTTAAGGCTGTGGGATTGCTCACCCAGCAGCGAGGCCACATTATCTATGCGCCCAGCTCGCAGCCCAGCTCGCAGCCCTTCCCTGTCCTGCTACTTTGATTTAAGAGCATTAGGAAACTGTGTAATTTTTTTGGTTCTCTTTTTATTTCCATGGTAATTTGTATCTGTGGGTAAGCATTTTATTTTATCAGAGGCATGGGGCTAGAGTTATTTTCCGAGGCGCTTGAGTTTTCCTTTGATGCCACGGAAATGAAAGGCAGCGCTGCAGACGGTACCCATGCTGTTTGTTAGAGAGTCAGAGGTTAGAATTACATTTGCTGCCATTTATTGTGACTATTCCGTGCCAGTCGTTAGGGTAGCACTTCTCATGGGCACTGCGGTATTATTAATATTGCAGACATCAAAACATTTGTGAATGGGATATAATTGACTTGTCAGTCATATTAACAATGTCCCCCGTGGAATACCCTCCAACAATGGCCAAGCAGAATATGGTTACTTTATTTACAAGTGACTCTTTTAGTCTTCAACCTTTGAAAAATACCAAAGCTTCATTTTAGCTTTAACACAATATTGAGATATAATTTCTGTGACTGATGTATATATGTAAATTGGTGGCAAAGCTTACTCTCAAGGCTACAAGTGAATAATTTTCAAAGAAAGGATTGTTTTAATATGTGAGAAGCCAGCCATCTTGTGAAAATAATGGTTCAAAATTCTAGATCTTTTTTTAAAGAATGGGAGGTCCTCTAATCCATGATTATGATAAAAACTCATCAATATTTAAATGATGTTTGAACAGAAAAACAAGAATAATTACAAATAATGCTAAAGCTTAAAAAAGGCTATGAAGTAGAAATACATTTTTTAAACCCCATGTTAAATATACAGAAAGGAGGAAATAAAAATGAAATCATCTAAAGTGAACTTTTGAATGCTATTTTAAAATCTTTGCTTTCAATCCATGGGTTATGATTAATTTTTGCTTACAATAAATCATGAGGTAAGAGCAATTGTCTCACTAAAAATAAAATTTTAGTCCTCTGCTGATTGCCATGCAAAATTGATGGGGACCATGCAGTTGGTATTCGGAAGCCAGTTTCTAAGAGGTACAT
This sequence comes from Mus caroli, assembly GCF_978045245.1. Taxonomy (NCBI): domain Eukaryota; kingdom Metazoa; phylum Chordata; class Mammalia; order Rodentia; family Muridae; genus Mus; species Mus caroli. The sequence continues at coordinate 76,819,156 of NW_028227263.1, read as the reverse complement.
AATATTTGTTTTACAAGCAAGTTGGTTAATTTAAATTGGAATTGCATTAATATTTGAGGGAAAAAAAAGAAAGAAAAAAATACCACTACTCAGTACAGTCAAGTGCTTTTTAAGCTAATTCACCTGAGAATTTTCACAGTGAGACCTGCTGTTTTGTTATTTAAATTTTTACAGAAATATCTAATGAGGAATTAATAACAAGCCATTGTATTTACATAAGAGCATTCTTTTTTTATTTCATCTATATTATCCACCCAGCTCAGAAAGGATTTTCAGATCCCCTGCCTCAAGTCCCTCTCTGTGCACACAGAGTTATTGTTTAATGGAAACAGCCTGCTGACATCAGGCAGGTCCTTCCCTATGACGTTTGGAGTTTTTATTATGACCTCCTTTCTCTCATATGGAAGTCAGTGAGTTCTCCACTGATCTCAATACCTGAATTAAAAAAAAAAAACTTAACTGCTAAGAGACTCCTCTATTCACTCAGCAACCATGTACTGAGCACCTACGATGTGTATGGCAGGTGTTCTAGCATGTTCTAGATTTCTAGAGATTAACAAAACCAGTGGAGGAAGCTTGTATCATATACCGGTGTCAAAACTTCACTAGGACCCCAGTAAACCCTGGAATAAGGAATTGAGAGACCCAGGAAAATGTAGGATCTAGGCTGGGCTCAAATTTCAGCAAACTCTGCTAGTACCCTCTCTACTCAGATGGGCCTCACATGATGGGCCCATCACGGAAGGAATTAGAATTCAAGAGGTGCTGACCCGAGTTCTCATCCTGATACTTGCCAAACCAGCTCTGAAAATCCAGTCCCCAGAGGTGTGGATTTGGGTTTGGCTTGACCAAGGTACCAGTTGACAAATTCTGAAATTTTAAACTCAGAATAGCAAGGATTCCCAAGAACCACATGTTGGGAGAGGACCAACTCCCAACATCTTCCTCTGACATCTATATTTAGCATGGAATATGGAAACATAGGCACAAATTACATAAATAAATGTAAAAAGTATTAAAATCCAGACTTGAGACCAAGAAACACCAGCGCATACTTCCTCTGTCTTTGTCCTTCTCTAGAAAATCTCTAAGTTCTGACTTGATTCATAGCTGCAGTTTATCACATTCACTCTAGGTCACTGAAGCACATATTGCAACAAAACAATTTCTCTTCTTTAACTGAGATTAATTCAAATTCAAATGACAATAATTAGTTGTAAAATATCACTGAGGGGAAACAGTAATCAAGAAGATTGTATTACTAAAATTTACCAATAGTCAGACAGGATCCCAGCAGTTTTTGACATATATAAAATATGTTACATGTAGTCTATAGACTATGTATTGCAGTATCTATGTATTACAATATATATGTATTTGTATTTACTATATATTGTAACATATGTATTGAATCTATATTACGTAACATACATATGATATATCAATAACATATGCATAAACATTTAGATACTAAACATATATATCTACAGGTTATATAGATACACATACATTATAGATATATGTTATTTGTATTATGTCTACATGGAATATAACTATGTGCCTATCACTATACATGTACATGCTAAAGATCCTTTACATAAAAATCTCTGAAAAAGGCATATGCAAAAAAAAAATATGTGGGCATTGCTCTAAGGTGGAAAATGTTGGTTTCATAACAGCACAGTTCCCTAGCATTTTGCCTGTGGTATTTTTGACTAGGCAGAGACTGAAAGCCCCAGCAAAATCTCAAGTCCCAAAGCTGCACCTTGTCACACTGCCTCATACTTAGAAGGCATATTTTGGGTAGATTTGATTAACAACCTATCAACATGAATAAGGCATTGCTGTCAAGCTCATGTCACTCTAACTGCCACCAGCAAAGGCTCATGTTTTGTGACATTATTCTAATCCCTTTCCATACCTACTCCATGGTCATGGACACTGACATAAGAAAGCTGGTTGCATTCATTCATACTGCTATAAATCTCTCTTATGAAATTGTAATAATGACCTTGTCTTAGTTAGGTTTCTCACTGCTGTGACGAGACACCATGACTCAAGCAACTCTTTTAAAGGCAAGCATTTTATTGCAGCTGGCTTACAGTTCAGTCCATTATCATCAAGGCAGGAAGCATGACATCATGTAGGCAGAAATGGTGCTGGAGGAACCAAGAGTTCTACATCTTGATCTAAAGCCAGGCAGGAGGAGACCCTCTTCAGCGGGCAGCCCGAAGGAGGCTCTTGTCCACACTAGGTGGTCTTGAACACTTGGAGACCTAAAAGCCCACCTACACGGTGACACACTTCCTCCAATAAGGCCAAACTTTCTAACAAGGTCATACTTTCTTTTTTTTTTTTTTTTTTTAGGATACCAGATTTTATTTTATTTTATTTTTAATATTTTTATTACATATTTTCCTCAATTACGTTTCCAATGCTATCCCAAAAGTCCCCCATAGCGCCCCCCCACTTCCCTATCCACCCATTCCCATTCTTTTGGCCCTGGCATTCCCCTATATTGGGGCATATAAAGTTTGCAAGTCCAATGGGCCTCTCTTTCCATTGATGGCTGACTAGGCCATCTTTCGATACATATGCAGCTAGAGACAAGAGCTCCGGGGTTCTAGTTAGTACATCATGTTGTTCCAACAATAGGGTTGCAGATCCCTTTAGCTCCTTGGGTACCAAGATGTCCCTCAACAGAGGAATGGATACAGAAATTATGGTACATTTACACAATGGAGTACTACTCAGCTATTAAAAAGAATGAATTTATGAAATTCCTAGCCAAATGGATGGACCTGGAGGGCATCATCTTGAGTGAAGTAACACAATCACAAAAGAACTCACACAATATGTATTCACTGATAAGTGGATATTAGCCCAAAACTTAGGATACCCAAGATTTAAGATACAATTTGCTAAACGCATGAAACTCAAGAAGAATGAAGACCAAAGTGTGGACACTGTGCACCTTCTCAGAATTGGGAACAAAACACCCAGGGAAGGAGTTACAGAGACAAAGTTCGTAGCGGTGATGAAAGGATGGACCATTTAGAGACTGCCGTATCCAGGGATCCATCCCATAATCAACTTCTAAACGCTGACGCCATTGCATACACTAGCAAGATTTTGCTGAAAGGACCCAAATATAGCTGTCTCTTGTGAGACGATGCTGGGGCCTAGCAAACACAGGAGTGGATGTTCACAGTCAGCTATTGGATGTATCACAGGGCTCCCAATGGAGAAGCTAGAGTAAGTACCCAAGGTCATACTTTCTAACAGTGCCACTTTCCATGGGGCAAGCATATTCAAATCATCACAGATGGTGATTTGCAATCCTTTCTATAATATTACATGACTGCCACCTACAATTTTGTTTCCCTGTAAGTGTTGGGGTGGTAGGAGAGCCTTGCAGTTCTGAGATAGGGAGATGCTGAACGAGGGAGAGACAGACATATTTGGGTGAGACGTTGGTAATTTGAGAAATTCAAAAGTAATCAGATCTCCCCCCACTATCATCCGGTAATAAGACTCTTTAAAACTTTTTAAAGGAGTGTGATGTTTCGGATGTAAATGTCCCCCAAAGGCTCGGATGCTTGAATACCTACCCTCCAGTTTGTGGAACTGTTTGAGAAGGGTTAGAAGGTATGACTGTGTTGAAGAAGATGTGCCACAGGGGTAAGCTTTGAGGTTTCCAAAGATAAATGGCATTCTTTGTGTGCCCCCTGTTTCTCTACTTGAAGATCCAGATATCTTGGAAGTCATACTCCAAATTCACAGCTTTCTTTTATAAGTTGCCTTAGTCGTGGTGTTTTGTTACAACAACAAAAAAGTAAACAAGAGAGTGAATTTTCAAGCCCCTTCAAAAAGATGTCCATTTATGGCTCCATTGGTCTGCTTTTGTGTTTCTTCTTCATTGGGAATGGTTTGGTGGCTCATAGAATATAAGGTATATGGGTTTTAGAGCATCAGTTTTATGACCTGAAAAACATGGGTGGCATCTGCAATCTGATACAGACCTTTACTTTGTCTGAATCAAAATATATTTTAGCAAGATTTGCATTTGTCCAAGAAATTTGGACAAATCATTGGTAGCACAGGAAGTTTTAGATAACTAAGTCACTTCTTTTAGTTGGATTGGCCTTGCCCCACTTACTCTCGAAACTGGTGTACAACAAACAATCTCTAAACTGAGAAGTAAGAAAGAGAAGACTCCTGTTACAAAGACCGCAAGTGCTAGGGTTTTAAATTGAGACCCCTGAGGCTTTTCCCAAGTTAGCAGCGTTGTCCAGTGGCTGAATTCTCTACAGGATCTATTCTACAGAAACTTCCTAAAATCTGCCTTGACTCTCATTTTGTGGTTGTGTTTCAGAAACATCCCACAGCCACTACCATGCTGGTCTCTTTCTGAAAGCATGGCATGTAGGGACACCTGGGCACAAGGCTGCTGACTTGGCCACAGTGCAGTGACCCTGGACACCAGTGTTCCTGAGTTTGCAGAACTTCTAAACAAGTACCTGTGTGTATTGGTTTATGATTTCATTTGTGAAAGATGGTATAGTAAGAAATGCAATTCTCTCTCTCTCTCTCTCTCTCTCTCTCTCTCTCTCTCTCTCTCTCTCTCTCTCTCTCTCTCTCTCTCTTCTTTCCTCCCTCTTTTCTTCCATCCCTCAAAAAGAACCTTTAAAGTTAAGTCAAATTGCATTTGTATGAAAAGAAAAACAATTTTTGGTACTTTCAGGTTACTGGTGAGACCTCCTCTCAGGCTACAGGGTCATTAAGTGGGATGCTAGTCACAAAACCATAAAGGGCTGCAAGTCTTTGGAGGAAGTGAGACCATCCTTGCTACTCTTTGTTCTTGTTGAGCAAAGACTGACATGTAAGCGTACTATGTTATGAAACTCTGAGAGAGTTTGTGATCCACCAATCACAAAATTATTTTGTTGTTACTTCATAAGTGTAATTTTCCACTGTCATTAACCATAATATAAATATCTGATATGGAGGATACCTGATATGTGACCCCAAAGGTGTCATGTCCCACAAGATGAGAACCACTGCTCTAAGAAGATACTGGTACCCACTGTCTTATGTCATACTATTCCTAGAGAAGTTTGTCTCCCAACTCAGAATGGAATGTTTTCTTTAGAAAGTCAGTGCTTGGAAGCATTTGTGACAGTCACCTACAAATGTACCCAATCTAGGATGGATGAATAAAGAAATAAGTGAGCAAAAAGAAAATCTAACTGATGTGTGTATTTGCCAAAGTGGTAGTTCTACACTCTTATTACAAACATGTAGAGGGTGCTACATATTGCATATGTATTGGGAAAAGGCAGCTGTTGTAGGGAGTCTTAAGCTAAATTTTCCAGTTTGGCTAGCAAAGGCTCATGAAGGCTACAACTATCTTGTACATTCGGATTCTGAGCTTTTCTATACCCCTACCTCAGTCAGACATCACCTCCAAGGCGCTGACAGCATATACTACTAAACAGGCTATGAGCCTCACCCTAGAGCCTTCCAGAGAGCTTCCCAGTACTGACTCACCAATTTCTTTTAAACTATTTCCCTGACTATCATCAAATAGGATATTATCACAACATCAGCACATCTGGGTCTGGAGAGACCATAACTCCTGATATTCCCAGCCATGAGACTCCTGGTAATAACTCTCTTGGGAGTTCAAAGCCATATCAACCATTTCTCAGCCTTGCCATCCCCAAGCTCATCACAAAAGGGGTACCTCTTTGCTAACTGCCTGGCACCAAGCCCCTCCTGAATGCCTAGTCTCTGATTCAAACTCCAAACCAGTACACTGAAATCTGTCCATAGCACTTTTGGGAGCAAATATCACTTGCTGATGCATATTTGGATTAGCTGGATATTATCACAGTATCTGGTACAAATTAGATGAGATAGTTCTTTAGTAGATACGAAAATGTGCCTGGGACTTAACGTGCTGATGTTTACAATGCTGTTTCATCTCAGAGAGTTCCAGCCTCACAGTCTGTAAATTTGGACATTTCCCATTTTCTGGGAAGAAATGCAGGGGTTATGAGGGGAGAAGAGAAGGAGGGGAAGTTGTGATCCGGATATACATTAAGTAAATTAATGGATGAAAAAATCCATGAGGATTCGGTAACACATTCAATCAGTGTAGAATGCCCTGCACACTGCAAATGCTTGAAAATACTACAATATTCTCTCTTCTTTGTAAGACTCTTCTTCCACATTTGCCTGCCACCCATCCTTTGCTTAGGTCATCTTTCAACTACCATTGGTATTTCTAATCGAACATTTGAAGAGCTGATTGAGGACCAGTGTGCAAGCACATTGATACACTACCTCTCTCTATGCCTCATACAACCTGCTAAGACCATATGGATCAGAAACCCCATTGACTGAGATAGACTTGGGGACCACGAGATAAGCGTAGAGGTTGTGCAATGGGTTATAGATCTGCTATTCTGATGACTGGTTTCCAGCCTTTAAAAGCACCAAGATGTCTTTTCTGGGAAAGATTTTAGAAGTCTGTCTGTCATCTTTCAACTGAGCATCTTTGGAAAGCAGGGGAAAATGGCAGGTTGTGTTGTGTGTCAAACAAACATGAAATAAAATGTGGGGAAGGATGAAATTACAAAGCACCAATCTGACACATAGTAGGTATTTAACGAAAGAAAAAAAAGGTTTAGTGCAAAGCTGACATGTGATCAACACATAGTGTTCCCCTTCATACCAGTTGTCAATAGCTACTCTCTTCATTAACGATAAGTGCCCAAATATTAAATATGAATGAAATAAAATATGTGAATGTTTGCTCATAAAATTTGCTGTAAACTCAAACGTGTGTGTGTGTGTGTGTGTGTGTGTGTGTGTGCTATCATAGTGTATGCTCATGGTGTATGAGCACCTGTGTGAAGTTGCACACAGAGAAGTAGAGGATCCTGGCTAACCTGCACTGTTTCTCTCTGCATTATGCCCTGGAACCTGGCTTGTAGCCTGTTCCTCTTGTTTCTGACCCCCAAATAATCTGGGATTAGCCAACATGGCCAGGGCTGCAGGTGTTCAAACTCGGGTACTAATTTTTGTGCAACAAGTGCCCTTAGCCTCTGAGTCATCTCTGTAGCCATGAACTTGAACTTTTTTAAACTTTAATTTCAGGAAATAAAGGGGATTGAAAGTCATGTACACTGATACGTAAAGTATGGGTTGTGGAAAGCCATGTTTGGGTCCTGTCAGTTTTACTGGGTTGTTTTGTTTTTAATTTGTTTGTTTTGGTTTGGTTTGAATTTAGGCTTATTTTTGTTTGTTGTTGTTGTTTTTAAATCCTCTATGAAAGGGGAAACCACATCATTTATTCCAACCAATCAAATCACTTGTTTCAAAGGGTATGGACTGTGCCAAGACTAGATAATACAACTGGTTGATCCATAGCTCATGCTTTTCCAGAGTAAAGTTAATTACAAATAAAAAAATATTGTCTACTGAGCCAATAAGCTCTGCAGGTAAGGGCACTTGCAGCCAAGTCTTGTGACCTGAATCCCATCCCGAGTACCCAGATGGTAAAAGGAGAGAACTAACTCTGCTAAGCTGTCCTCTGACCTCCACTTACACAATTGGTATTCACTATGTGTGTGCGCGGGCACGCGCGCGCGCGCGCGCACACACACACACACCAAATAAATGTACTTTAGAATTTTAAAATATCCTTCTTGCAAAAGCATTTGGGGGCGGGGGCGTAGAGTCTGAAGATGAAGGTAAATGCACACAGACAAAATGTCTTACACCTAGGCAGGCTCCATATAGGGGTATTCCTCATCCACAGTATCATTAAGTCAGAGGACACTAGATCTATGAGAACAGGACGTCACTTTCCATAGTCATGTATTAAAACTTCTGGTTTGCAGGTCAGTGGAGAAATGACATCGCAGATTCCTGAGGTGGAAAGAGTGGCATGGGGCACCCAGGGACCTCACTGAGATTCTTACATAGGAAACAAGAAGAATGTTTCTAGATTTTATCTTTCTAACACTTTTTTGTCACACAATAAATATTTCTATGTAGAAGAGCAATTTTCTGAACCTTGAGGACGTCTTCTAGTGCCGATAATGACAACTACTTAAACTGCATTTTTAAAGTGCTCAGTAGTTGATCTAGCACTTAATGATGTTCCTCGTCTCCTCGGCATCTGATTGACACCAAAAATAATAAATTAGAACAGAAAATGATTTTACGAGATCTCTGGACTGACAGGCTGCCTAAGCATAATATCTTCCATTACATTTGACAATGGATTCTATACGGTTCAGATCTGAGCAAGGGAGATAGGATTGTGCTCTGATTCATGATCTTTATCTTGATTCATCTATCTCTCGACCATATAAAATTAATTTGCCCACTTATAAATTCAGGCAGTGAAAAGTGGGTACCAAAAAAAAATCATTCTCTGTGGCGGCATAAGCATTTTTGTGGGCAGCCTTTCACACAGACAGCAGTGAGATAATAAATTAATAATCATTGCTCCCAGATTATCTGTGACATAGCTTCTAAGACACCTATTTCCTTCATCTCATCTTGTGAATTTATAAATTCAAAATCAATACTGATTCCTGCTGAAGTACCCAGCTACATTTGAGAAATCATTTTTAAACAGCCCCTCTTGCCACTGGTCAACTGTGAGAGTTTCCTTGAGATGTGCATTCACACAATGTAATGAAGACATAGGGGTTCTTAAGCAGTGAGTGAGCATACCAAAATTAATTTTTATAATTACCTACAAGGCAATGGATAGTTACCATTATATTGTAATTGTTTCTTGTTTTAGTTTTGGGGTTTTTTTTGGTAATTCACAACAGATTTTTGTTTCTTGTGTTGAGGGAAACAGAAAGAAAACAAAGTAAAGAAAAGGAAGTCTAAAATAAACTTACTTTTTGTTGTAAAAAATGAGCAATGTCACCAAGGATAATTTTTAATTTTGACTCGCTCCATGAACCCTCCCTGTACATGGGTTTTTCTCCATAGAAGACCTTAACCACAGTAGCCATTGGCAGATGATGGTTTTTATATAAATAATTTATAAAGCCACTATACACTTATACTTTTACAATGAAAGAGAGAGAGAGAGAAAGAAACAGAAAGAGCAGAATTGTATCTTAAACTCTGTTTACAAATTTACCTTGGCAGGCCCTCTCACTGCCAATAGGAAGCCACGTTGCATATTTAATTTGCTCTTTTGTTACAATGGGGCTTAGGTTAGTTAATTTCAATTTTCGATTTCAAAAGCTATCAAATATGGCTCAGATGAGAAATCAATTTTTCTCAGCTGCCTCTGTTTTTGTGATGGGCAGCATCCCATTGGCTGAAGGTGAGCCACATGACATGGCAAGAAATTAGTTCACCAGAGCCGTGTTGCTACCACCTCAATTACTGCCTGCCTCTTGTAATTTAGCCTTATAACACCTAATTTCAAGACAGAACTCATATTTAATTCATGAAAGCTTCCACAAGAGTAATTGTGAAATAAATTGCCGTAGAAGATTCCCATTTGTGACTCGTTTTAATTTTGTGTGCTACTAGCACGCTGTTTACTCTACTTGTTTAACACTTTAGTACAAACATTTTTTTTTAATGTTGAACTTTATGTACTGATAGCCACATACTTTAGCCCATTTTCCCACACTGCATCATCTCCTCCACTGGGATTTCCTTTCATGAAACTTCCACCCAGCGGTGATTCCAAAGGCTGTTAAAAAAAAAAATCAAGAACTTATAATCTCCTAATTATTGAATGTGTTGTTATGATCTGCACAGAACTTTAAAAGTAGCAACTGAAATCACAAATGACAGCGGATAAATGGTAGTCAGATGACAAGGATCATTCAGGGGGCCAAGAAATAAATCTAGTTTAATTTAAATAATATTTTAAACAAAGGCATTCATTACACATATTGACATTTCATTTCAACATTGGTATATGTTTTAAAATTTGTGAACCAAAACATATATATTTCCTGTGTGTACACACCATTTTGTCCTTTTCCTCCCTGTTGCTATGCCAACAAGGTGGGTGAGGCCTTCTCAACTGCCAAACTCAGCTGTCATCCCTTCACCCTAAAAGCCTTATAATTGCTTTTATTTGCATACGACAATTAGGCAGGATGGCTCACAGCGAGAAAAACCAACCTTTCTCTCCCCAAGTGCACACAGCGCCAGCCTGTAATTTATAAAAGATACGCGCCATGTGGCGGAGCAGTAAAATAGAGTGATGAGCCCTTTCATCTGATTGTAAGCCATTAACAAAAGAAAACATCCCCTTTCAGGCTATAAAAAATGCCTATCTGGTGTGAACCTGCAAAATCACAAAGTGCCCCCTCCCAGCTCCCCCCACACAGACCCTTCACGTTCATTATCACATCGAACTCAAAAGGGGCCGTAGTAAAAGAGTTACATTTGGGTGTTTATGAGTAATGGGGTGCAAATAAAATCCACACTGGGCTAAAATTGCATCCAGAGCAGTAGATGCTTGGGGGTAGATTTCTTTTTCTCTTCTTTTTTTTTCTTTCTTTCTTTTTTTTTTCTTTCTCTTCCTCTTCTTCTTTTTCAGATCTGCTCTGCAGCTCCCTGCATGCTGAAATGTCATATTAATATAGTCATTATTACCCTTTTTCTTCAGGGAAACCATGGCAGGATTTTCCAATCAGCACTCAGGTCTGTGAAAGCTCAGGTCAGAGGGAATGTGGATGGCTTAAATCACCCTCCGTTTCAGTTTTCAAAAGGTCTTCAAAAATTAGTGTCTAGTGTAAAAGGTCAAAACATGGCTGGGGATCATTTCAGTGATTTATTGTCCTCGTTTGGTTTTTTTTTTTTTTTCTCCTGACTTTAAGCCCAACCATTAAGATATTTTAATTTTGTTCTTCCATACTGTATCAACTCTAAAATTTTAAGCAGACCTATTAAGGAATGTTTGAAGTAGCCAATAAGTTGTAGGGTTTGTTTTCTTGGGCTTCACTTAAGAGAATTTGTTTTCGGATATATGAGACCTTTACAGAGATGGTATCAGATCTGGATTTCATTTCCTCTAAATTGTTCCATCTTTAAAACTACTGTCCTGAACATTGAAACTGGGGCCTCTTTCTTCTTCTGAGAATTTGTTTTAAAAGTGATCAACACTGTATTTTATTCACCACTTACTGGATAAATATTGATCACGCATGCAATTTGGATCCAGGATCTGAAAGTAGATGGAACTGGTCGCAAGTCACACAGCTGCACGTCTATCTCTGTGCTTTAGATAGGGAGATAATTAAAATAACATCTTGATGTATTTCATCTAGATTACTCCATAATGGAGTTTTTATTCAAGTATGCACATGTAAACTATGGTAAAGAATTTGCTAAAGTAATAAAATAAAGAAGTAACAATAACAACAACAAAAAAACATGGTTGTCAATTCAGAAAGCAACAAGGAAATTTAACACAAAAGCATTACCTCTTTCTAAAAAAGGTTAAATTTCTCCTAATATTGGAAAACTGAGGCAAGAGAATCACTCTGAGTTTGAGGCCAGCCTGGACTACCTATCTCAAAATAAAACTGTTCATAAGGTCTTGAATTTTGGGATGTAGGTAAAGTTAAGAAACACAGCAAACTCACAGGTTAGTGATAAAAGGCATAAATTATAATTTGATCTCCCCAAAAACCTTAAGTCCCAGTAAATAGGTGAACATATTAAACTTCAATTTCTTCATAAAGAAATACAAGCCTAAGGAAGTACATAGTTTAACTTTTCACTTGTCAGAGTGTAAAGATTAATATGGTGACAACTCCAAGTTGATAAGGACAGAGAATAGATAACAGAGTCCTTGGAGTACAGGTCACCCCACTTTTCCAGAAGACAGCTGAAAATATACAGACATTTGAAATGAGCCTGTTACTTTATGCAAGACTTTTACTTCCAAAATTTATTCTGGGGTAATTCAGAGGAGAATGACAAGACCCACCAAATGAATGCGTCCCCGTTAATACTTGCTATTCTGTTGAGACCAAAGTTTTGAAACAAGCAATTTACTTGTTAAATAAGTGGCACCAAGCCCTGTGGTAGAATGCCACATAACTACAAAATCTCAGAATTGATAGTCTTTATTTGCATGACTGAATCAATAGATATATTATTTATACGTAGTAACATAGACTTTAGTATAGTCATGTTTAGATGTACATTGAAGTGAAAGAAAATCATATGTAATGTACCATTCTGGTCATAAAAATTTATCTATAGACACAATTGTGCGCCCTTATGTGAGTATCCACACATACACGTACTCGTACAAATGCACGTGCACACAGTCTGACAGAATCTGTGACAATTGGTTAGGAATCGTTTTCAATGACGTAGATGAGCTTAGAAGGCACTATACATAATTGATTCAGAGGAAGCAGAAGTTTCAGTGGAAACTTACAGTCATGAGTAGGTTTATAACAAATGGTTTAAGTTTTCTTTTTTCTTTCTTGTGGAAGTGTTTGCTTCTCTCACCTCTATTTCTTAAATCTACATGAGACACAAACACTCATTTTTTTTTTAAAAAACAAAAATGGAATTTAACAATTGTTAAAATTCACTCAGAAATGGTAAGGTGATGAGTAAGAATCTAGACACTCGGTTCTTCACTACCAGAGTGACTGTTGACAGTTAAAGAATAAAGAAAATAAAGAGAATGTCCTGGCCCAACAGGGAGGCTTCATGTCAGGAAGGAGAAACAGACATAGCCAGAAATCAGCATCAGCATTTTCCAGTGATTGCGTGGATCCACCCTGACCATCAAAGCCTGTGTGCTCCTGGTTGGCCAGGGAGAATATAGTAAGTGCTGAATAAATGTCTATGGGATCCATGGGATACGATCAAAAGCATTACCATCAAGCAAGAGTCCTGACCCAATGCACTGCTACATCCCTGCCAGGGAGAGCTAGAACCAGCCACATCCTTAACTGAACTGGAAGTTGCCTCTTACTGGAAAAGTTAAGCTTACCTACTTTACTGAACGTTTCACCTCATGTAAACTACCCTACCCTTTACATAGAAATATGCAGGTGATCATAAAAACTTTATTTAAAGGTGTAGTTGGCATAAATAAATTCTTTATTCTCTTGGGCACTGTGCTATGTGGTGCCTGATCCGAGACCACACAGCTCTAAAGAGAATACATTAAACTAATAATGAAGAATTCACTTGTACTGGGACGATGAATTGAAACTTTCAGCAGTAGCTGCCTGAGTACTACCTTCTGCAATTTGCTAACACTCGCATGAAACATAAGCAAGGCTTCCTAATGCAGCAGAAACCCAGAATCCTGAATCAATTAGAGATACATACAGCTCTGAAAATCCTCCATTTAACACTGGAAAGAAGTATTCCTAAGCCCCCCTAATTTTGTAGGACGTGCAGATTATGACAAGTTGCATAGGTACATTAAAAAAGCAGATATATATATATATATATATATATATATATATATATATATATATATATAGTGACAAATGCAAAATACATATGATGGCTTTTTTAAAAGCATGTCCCTAACTTTTACTTGAGCAATCCAACACATTTATGCTGCTTTGAGCTCCATTTATGCTGCTTTGGGCTCCGTTGCTCCACTTAAAACAGAAGAGCAATCCACCCACTTTAAGGAAAGTGCTGGATCACTGTGCTTTCGGTGAGCACCTAAGAGGCAGAACAATATTCTTTATGGAATATGATAAGACGGGATGATGGCTTCTCTGGATAGAGGACAGTTCTTCATTTGCATAATAAATAAATTATTCATTACTCTTTTTAAAAGGGCTTTTCAAAATTAAGACTAGTTTTTAAAAAAAGAAGAAGAACCTACATGAATTTTGTAACTTTCTCTTAATCCGTCAGACCATCATCCTTGAAGCAAAAACACAAACAGGACAGCATCACGTGAACAGGGCTGTGAGGGGCAGCTGAATTTTGTCTATTGTCTGCTCCTTCCAAGCCGCCTTTCATTGCTGCCTGGGGCACCGGGAGGTAGGAAGAGCCACTCTGAATCTTGACTGCCTTGGAAATATAAAATCCAACACAGAGTCATGGCTGCCCATTTCATCTTATTAGACATTCTGTTTCTAGAGAAGATGTTCAGAATGTACATTCGAGCAGTACATGCACAATTATAACGTCCCATTATGCTATTATTACTACTCATTGTTACTGTGGTCCAGGTCAGCTCGTACAGCGGGGAAGTAGCTCGTACTTTCTTTTTGCAAGGATATACTTTAGTCCACCGTCTGATGAGATTTTTGCGAAGAATGCCCTACTTAAAAACGATGCTTTGGGGGGGGGGAACTGTCCCAACAGAGTGTTCTACCTTTCAGCTGAGGTCTCTGCAGCTCTTTCTTTCATATCTCCCTTTGATTTTGCTCCCTATAGCTGTAATAAAAAGGAATTCATGACAATGGATGCAAAGTCCTAAATGAAACCTTGTATGGAGTGAACTTTCTTGAGACATTAATAATAAATTTCGGGATGGCCAAGCAGATGGTAGTTTCTGCACCCTTTTGTACCTCAGCCCCTGGTCGAGGGAACTGCGGGGTTGACTCTGACACTTTTAGGGAACAAAGTACCTCCAGCGCTATCTCTGCCTCCCTTCAATTCAAGCCTCATCCGAGAACTCCTGAAATGAAGCTGTCACTCAGCCTTGCTTGGGGACCTGTCAGCACAACATTGAGCCTTTTCATTTTGATGGGTCAGCCTGCAATCCCCTTGAAAGAGAAGTCCCTGCCACTGTGGTTTCTCTTTCCACAGGAATCCTGAATTCTAATGAAACTCCAAATCGCTCAATAAAGGCAGGGGCACAAGGAAGTAATCCAACGCAGATCTGAGTGAAATTTGTATTTTATCTTTTTTTTTCCCCCAGCCCATTATTCTAATCGCTTAGGTGGTTCACAAAGGGTTGTTAGCAGGCCAGGCGCTGGAGGAATGAGGTGTCCTTTGTCCGATGCTCCACTACCCGATTAGGTAGGAGCTCTCTGAAAATGAAAGGCAAGGGCTCAAATTTCCTTGGGTAAATATCTGTCCCCGAATGGTGCTTTCTCCTGGAGTGCTAGACATAGATTTCTACTGTCTATAGTACTGATATGAGAAAACAGAATTTCACGTTAATGAAAGGATTCCCCCCTTTTATTTAGTGTGTGTGTGTGTATGTGTGTGTGTGTTCATGAAACTGTCTTTTAAGACACTACTATGAACTATTGTCCCCAAGAGAAGAAAACATCATGGAAATCCTTTCTGATCAAAAACCTAGCATCCTCTGACAGACTATCAGGACATCATGTAAGTAATTCCTTTTCTTAGGATCTTTGAAGATTGTTCACAGTGTTGAGACACTTAACCCTGAGTGCCAAACACTGGTCAACCCCCACCGTTCTTTGGGAAGGGGAGAAAAGTAATAAAACTTGTGTATGGAAGGCATGGGTGGATTGCCCACTGAAATCCGCATCCTGATATAGTTAGATAGTCCATTCTAGAATTGTCTGTGCTAATGCAGACAATTCACTTAGAAACTCACCTGTGAATCTTTTTATCCTTTTCTCAGACTATCTATATAGAGGGTTCATCCCTATATTATTTATAACTGTAGACATTCAAAGAGTAGATAAACAGACACAAAAACTACAAAAACACATGACCTAATTCTAGGTATAGTTGAAGTAGAATTGACTCTGCTGCTTCACACACTGAGCCTCCACTAACCTTCACTTTTAATTATTTAACCCTAGGAAGGACTATCAAGCAATCTTTGAAATATATTCCCATGTCCTTCCAACTTTAATGACTCTCCCACCACATTGACATTACCTAAGTAAGTCACCAATTCATACTCTCTTCTTTCACTATGACACACCACCCTAAATATATGTCAACTGCCTGTCCCTCAAATGCTCAAGGAACATCTGTGACACCTCCAGGTGCCTTGGTGGACAGACATTAACAGTTATTATTTTTCCCAGTTGGTAGAGTCAGTACAACAGTCTGCTGGTGAAGCAGCCTCCCTTCACTTTGCCTGCTTGCTGGTGGTATGTACTAAAAAGAACAGTTGAAAAGTGCCCCAAGTGTTGAGCTGTGACTTTGCAGGTGGTTTTTAATCTGCGATGCACTTTGTAATTTGTGCATGCATTACTGGAAAACAGCGGAACATTATTTCGAAAATTGTAATCAACCCTACAAAGTATAAAAGGAGATCAAGGAAGAGCGGAACAGGAAATCCTAAGGGGTGGCCTTTGCATGGATGAATTTCAAACCCAGGGCAGTGAAGACTATGCATCTCTCTCTCTCTCTCTCTCTCTCTCTCTCTCTCTCTCTCTCTCTCTCTCTCTCTCTCTCTCTCTCTCTCTCTCTCTCTCTCTCTCTCTCTCGGACCAGGCTGTTTTAAATCATCAAGATAATGTGAATAGTGTATATTTAAGGGTCTCTTTCTTGTGCTTAACTGTTTCTTCTCTGTTTTCTTTTCCAGGAATGAATGTTAAGTGCATACACACATATCCATATATGAGGAGATGCTCCCCACACATGCAGAACACTGCTCTTTCATCTTGATTTGGTGTGCTTCACATGCCAGCATCTCACGTGCATGGCCTGGGTGGGCACTGAGGCTTAGTGGGAACTTTAAAACATGACACGGAAGCTTTCCAAACTCTCTGGAATGATATATATTCTCCTTTGTAAAACTGTAGAAGCCAATAGCACTGCAGGGGGCATTACTGAATTGCTTAGTGGTATTTTCTAAATATGTATAAGGAGCCAGGGTGCAAGTTAGAATTTGATTTAAGTTATTGCGTTTGTTGTGTTCTCAAAAACAGACTCAGAAAGTGTTCTTCAGTCACTTCAAAAAGCCTATAGGTTTTATGAGAGGGAGAAATTGTGAATGGCTTTCCTTACTTTTTAGGAACAAATGTCCTAGTTTGAGAAATAGTCCCAAGCAACGACTAGCGACTGGTTAGCTATTGCTAATTTGCCAGTTAGGTAGACATTCCTCTTCACTATTAAGGTGAGTTGCAGTATCTAATTTAAAAAGTATTTCTTGCACGAAAGACAAGCAAAGCTTGGAAAAGGCGTATTCTAATAAGAGCTCTGAAAAAAGTCAACTTGCAATTGAGACGGATGGCTTGTGTGCTTGTTTAGAAGATAGTCCCAACCCCGATTAAAGAGCCTGTTGAGGAAAATCAGAATCCACCACCTGGGAGTTCACTTCTGAAGCTCTTTAAATGTTTCAACTCAGAGAAACATTGCAGTTACTAGCATGGGCTCACCTCAGAGCACAAAACATGTATTGACTATGGGAAAGATGTAGCTAGATTTGTATTTATCTGGAGCTAATTCTTTAAATGAGTATTTTATTGAAAAGTTACCTCAACCACTCAACCTAAAAAAACAAAACAAAAACAAAACAAAAAACAAACAAACAAACAAGCAAAAAACAAGCTTTAATAGAAAAGGCTAGCCCTGGATATAGCCACTTGCCTCCTGGATATTGATATTTGGTCACAGAAGTGACATTACTTACCTGACTCTCATCCTACTTAGGGAGAGCTTACTCCTAAGAAGATAGCCAGGCAGGCCAGTGTTCCAAGGCAGGAAATTCAGTCCATGCTTAAATACCATGTATGATGTTGGCATAAGTAATCTTTTCCAACAGGAAGTGGAAATACCACATGACATAAATGTATTCATGCATATATTACTCTGTATATCTGAGAAATGGAGAAGCTCATATGTTTTGTTAAAGCACCTGTCACTTTCTAAAACATACATTCCAAATTGTTTATGATGTATTAGAGTTATTGAGGATGCTTCATGTTTTAAGTTCTATCTCCCTGGTATGTGTTATCTTCTTATTTGACTCCAGACTTTACAACCCCCCACCCTTTGGTCAATCTGCCAAAAGTTTTGTGCACTTTGAACACTCCAACCAAAGTCCAGAATTCTGAAATCAGGGAATCCCAGTCTGCTCAGTACATACTTCCTCCCAGGGATGCCTCCAAGGATGGTCTGTCCCATGTGCTGTAAACAACGAAGGACACAAAAGTCTATGCATCCATCTCTTAATTCGTAAAATACAGTTAGCTCACCTGTCTACTCCCCAATGCATCCTCTTAATAAAAAGAGATGGGAAAGTGCTGCTACCTGCTTTGAAGCTGGAGGCAGAAGATGTCATATAAGAAAACAGTAATTTCATTAATTGCTGTGAGACAGCAAATGCTGAGCTTAAACCAACGCTACTTTCTCCAGAGCAAAAGCTAAACACAGCACCCAAAGTGGCACAGTTAAAATTAACTATGGTTCTTGTTAAAGCTGGCGAGATACAATTAAAATTGGGGATTATTGCCAAATCTCATTTACTGTTCTCTTATACATAATATCTGTACATGCAGGTCTTCATTACACTTCTCAATGGTGTGGAAATCCCATTGCATCTGTTTATTCTTGATTTTTATCAATGGGACAAAATTATTTAATTCCCAAACAACATCAAGCACTATAATAATATACACAGGGCTGCTGTAGCAACCAAGATTCAAACTGGGCTCTCCCTTTCCTTTCTATTTCCCTCCCACCCTCTCATTCTCTCTCTCTCTCTCTCTCTCTCTCTCTCTCTCTCTCTCTCTCTCTCTCTCTCTCTCTCTGTGTGTGTGTGTGTGTATTTCTCTCTTTCTCACTCTGTCTCTGTGTGTGTGTGTGTGAGCATGCATGTGCACACACACATATGTGCACACATGCTCATTCATGTGTGTGTTTTTTACTTTCCAGCTACAGTATGCAATATGGCTGTCTATGACTGCTCACAGTATGCCAAATGGTGCTGAGTGGGTTAATTGGCATTTTCAAAAGGTAATTGTGAAGTGTAACCGGCAGGGTTATCACCAGAATTGGGAGGTGGAATGTAGGTCTCCCACCCACTGGAGACTCTTACATCTTGAAGAGCAGGCTGAAGACAAAAGCGTTTTTGACTGCTGTTTCTTGACTTTCTTTTTCAGTAGCAACCGCTAACCCCAAATGCTCTCCTTTGAATGTACTGTATCAAGCCAGTAGTTACAGAAGGGGAGTGTATGCTCTGTCCTGACTGCAGAATTACCTTGGGATTTGATTGCAACATAAATATGCAGCCAATCATTGTATGTGTGCACTGTTTATATATATATATATATATGATTTGTTTAGAAAAGATCTATAAAAAATTCTAGAATCTCAAAGAGTCTGCTATACTTAACACATTTTCTGTGACTTTTGGACTGACTCTGAATTTTTTAAAATGGGTTTTTAAAGAGGTAATGGTTAGGCATAAGCAAATACCATTTACCTCAGACCATGAGTGCCAAAGGAGAGAGATGCAGCTGCCGTGAAGATAGTGGGCTTCCCATCCAACATCACATCTGGGTTGATTTCAGAAAGGAAGTGTTTCTTTTGGCAGCTCTATGGCCCTTCATTGCACTAAAGCAAAAGAAAGATGAGGAAAATGATATCTTACTCAAGGCTGGAGGTGGCTTAGTGGTTAACAGCACAGGATGTTTCCAGAGGAGCTGCCTATGATTCCCAGTACCCATGGTGGCTCACAACATTCTCTGACTCCAGTTCTGGGGGGATCTGATGCCCTCTTTTGGTATTCCCAGGCACCAGGCAAGCATGTGGTGCATAGCCATACATGCAGCCAAAGCACACATACACACACACACACCACATGTTTTACCTCACCCCCAGCTCATATGTGTGTTTCTGCAGATTTAGACACAAATGCAAATAGACACATCCACCTATCAACTCCCTTCACTGCAAGGACTGCGGCTTCCTGTGACTTGCTATCCCTTGCTACTGCCAGCACACTGTCACAAACGTCATAGGACTTTAAAATATGCTGACAAAAGTCAATGGCTATGTAAAAGGCAGTGTAATCAGAAATAAGATCATCATGTTTTATTTTGTTTTGTTTTGTTTTGTTTTGTTTTGTTTATTAGGAACTTTGGCCACGTTAGGATGGATCCCTGGATAATATTTAAAAATAAAAAACTACCCCCCCCAAAAAAAGCCTACTTTTGAATAAAAAGAAATGAAATTAGGTATATATAAGAATATATTTTGTTACATTCTTTCAGGTGGGTAGTCTTATTATTTTACAGCGTGAAAAACTGGTCATTATAAAGCTATGCAAACCCTCCAAGTGCTTGCTTGATGAATGATAATTATTAGGCTAAGAGGAGATGCTGTAGATGGATCTTCCTCTCAGGTGCAGTACATACTTCCTGTATGGTGCAACCTCTCAGGCATACCCTGCTCATCTCATCATCCACCACAGGTGCTGCAGGCCCAGATAGCTAGCTCGAGAAAGGTATCAACCTAGCATAAGAGATAGTCCTGGCATAGAGAGGCCCCAGTGCTCTGTCAACCAGAGCTTTGATGTTGGAGCACTGTCCCACAATCACACATGCAACAACACAGGGACATTGTCCTACAATCACACACCCTTAAATACGTACATGGGCAAATGCATCATCTCATCCTGCTGGCAAACTCTGAATTGGCTTTCCCTGTCTGCAGCAGCCTGCCACAGTGCAGGAGTCTACCCCAGCCTGTGTCTTCTCTGCTGCGGGCAGCTTCCTTCTTCAGGGAAACAAAGTAGGGGGGGTTGCAAAGGATCAATACCTCTTCTGGTGCAACAGAAGGGTGAACAGAACTGTATTCGTTTTGGACTCCGAAAATTGCTCCTTTCTGCCTCACCTCTTTGCTATTTATAAAAGAAATCTCAATTAATACTCAATTAGTATAATTAGCACCAATTTGCTGTGACTTTAATAACTTTGGATAATTTCATTTAATCTAGTTCATATCCATAGCCAATATTACAACAATAAACAGTTGCATTCTTCTTTTTCTTTTTTTTTTTCTTTTTTTTTTTTTTTTGAACTGGTGTAGGATGTATTTGCCCATTTTCCTTAATGGGAATTCACTGATGAACACTGCCTGATGTCCCCCTCACAGGTACATATTTAAGTACTTTCCAATGGGATGCTGCTGTCAGCATCCCTGGGCGCCCCCTTTGCCTCCTGCATCTCTTACTTACTTGCGCCCAGGCCTAATGCAGTATAATTGAAACAATTTTATTGTCTGCAGCTATTCATTCTAATGTTTCAATGACAGAAAATACTGGTCAATTTGACAAGTTAATATGACTTCAGTGGTCATTTGAACTCCTTTAAGCCATTGGATGCTAAAATTGCTTGTCACCTCCCTTCACCTGAGAACAGATTCACCCAGGATGTGAGGTTGTGGGGAGGGGATAAGAAGTGCACAAAGTTTCTCTGTGAAAATCAGTCCTGTCAGGAGAAATTGCAAGTTTTGATAATTGGCGGGACACTGCCCCTTTCTGAAATGGAGGGATCTGTCTCAAAAGCAACGTTTGACTCTGCCATCCACTACTGTGCTTAACAGCTTCTAAACTTTGTGCCTGTTGCCCATGGCTCAAGCTTGACCAAATGCATGTCTTTCTTTCAAATGAATGAAATGCTGCCCTTAAAAATACTTCCGCCACTAAAGAATGAAATCAAGTGAATGACTTCAGGCATCGTGGGAAGACTGTCCTTTAGGGGTCAGCTAAGCACCATAGGTCCTGGCTCTGGTATCTCACTATCCAATATCATCATATACCACAAAGTTCCGGAACTAACTGCTTAACAGATAGATATGAGAAGACAGGGTCATTTCCTTCTGCATATCTTTAAGCTATTCCTAGGTGGCCTTTGACTGCACTGGTTTAAACAGAATGTTTAAAATATCGTTATGGAATCGAGGCTTGTATTTATGCTACTACTTGCTTAGCACAGAAGAGCCAGAGTTCCATATCCAGAACTACCAGAAAACAAAGTAAGTTACATACACTGAAAAATCCAACTTTTTAACTAAAGGGCTAGTAACTTTGTTTTTGCCTAGAGTCTGCATTGTGAAGTAGAGTAGCATTCTCTGCATCCAGTTCCAGCAAAACCTTTTATTCTAGTAATAAAGGAAGACCTGACCAGTACCTGGTACTCTCTTCCTGTAGTGGCAAAGTCTTTTTCTTCTACAATGTCCAGTGTGGTTTCTCCTTGAAACATCACCTTTTAAATTCTTCTTTTTGTTCTTGGGAAGTTGAGTTTTGCTTCCTTAGCAGGCTGGCATCCTTTGGTCCTTCGGATTGAGCCTGGTACTCCCTGGGGCACAGAATGACCACCAGCAACTTAGGACTCTTCCAGTCTCCGAATTCACTCCACAGTGTCCTGAGCTGGTTATGATTTTACTGATGTCAGTTTATCTCTTAAGCAGTCACTTTTGTTTGCGCTGTGAATGTCTCTGCTCCACAGGACAAACATGAGTGTCTTTGCCCACTTAAGACACAAGTGTGTAAATAGGCTGTGAAGAATGTCATATTCTGTCAGAAAAGTCAAAGGGGGGCTTAGGGTGGTTTAAATGCTTTTCTACACTCCTGGTGATATCTCAAAAGGATCAAACCCAATCATAATTTATACAAAGGGTTAAGTAGAGTAGATTTATAACTCACTCCCAACTCACCCCAAACAGCTGCATTCTAGTTCTCGAATGAGTGTTTTATGCTTTATTCTGTGTAGCCAAAATTAGCAGTTAAACAGCAGTTTCCTGAGACTTGTGGCTTGCAACATGATGTTACCCTCACCTGGATGGGAGGCGTTTTTTCTCTTGTACTTCCTCTTACAGCTGAGACATTCAACATGAGAACTCATACCAAAATAAATAAATAAATAAAATAAAAAGGAAAGAAAGTAAAGAAAAGTTGGTTGAACACAACAGAAGGTGGAGTAATTATTAAAAAGCAATGTCCTAGCTGTCTGCTATGATTTGTCTGTTTCTGAACAAAATTCTGCAACTGTGAAAGGTCCTCATACACTGCAGAAAGAAAAGGAGGGAGAAAAACGGGCGGAGGTTGATTCGGATTCAGAATACATCAAAAGGGAGGACTGGTAAGGTGAGGTAAGTTTCACAAGGCCCAGAAAGCTTAACCAAAGTAGTTAGTTCCAGGTCTACATCAAAAGGAAGTGGCATTCTGCATCATCGCTAGCTTTTTCTGTGATGTTTTAGCCTTAATTTCAGAGTCATCAAAAGTCATGTAATAATTAAACCAAAAAAAAAAAATAGGAGTGGGCTATCCCTTTAAAATTAGATCATGGCATGTATTAATATGCAGAATGAGTTGTCAATTGACCAGGCAACAAACGCACTTCCTCATTGACTCATTTTCACTTCTATCTATGAATATTTTAAAACCCTAATGTGCACTCGGCCATTTGGGTTTTAAGCGAAGACTTATCACAGTGTAAAACCCTTCATTTTTATCCCATAGCAGAGGGCTTCTTTTCCCTTTTTCCAGGGTGTTATTAAAAATCTGATGCCAAGAGCCAGGACTTGGCAAGGTCTGCAATATAATTTGCAATCTGCAGTGTTTGCTGGCTAGCCCCCCTGCCCCCCTCTTTTTTCCCCCTTACCAGCCTGCCTGCTAGAGTCAACAGGGGGCATCGCTCATCTGTCTAAAAGAAAAATAGCAGCATACTAATTAGAATTCTATTTGCCAGAAGCCTCGGAGTTGCTGTGCTTATAGATTTCAAGCTTCTTTTGTTTGAATTAAATTGCCAACTTTTTTTTTTCTTCCGCCTTTGCGCTACCATGAGAGAGAGCGGGTGCCGTATTTGATTGAAGCGAGGGTAGGGGGAAGGTTGTGCGCGGGAAGGGGTTTCGCTATGGAAATACTGGGGAAATGTCAGGGTTGTGTTTTAAAATGCCTGGTATGCTTTTCAGGGGTTGACTCCTGTCTTTCGCAGAGTTGTTTTGGGGGAACTGGTGTTAAGTTCAAAGGGCATGGGGCTAGCTAGGGAGCTGAAGCCCCCAGGCTGACGTGGAAATTCTGGGGCAGAGCTGAAACGCTCACCCCACGCAGAGCCAGATGGTCCTTGCTGGGATGAAATCCCGGGGCCAGGATCATAGAGCTGATTCAGAACAGAACACAGAGTCTCCTTGCTCGGCTAGATTCATTTCTCCTGGGTGGGAGGATAATGCCAGCAAGATCAACGTAGAATCAGCACGATTAGACGAAGAGGACGGTCCGTGTTCAATGATCCCTGTTTTGAGGATGCCTTAGAAAAGTTTTCATGGTTCTTTATTAAAATGCCAAATTTTCCCATCAAGCCTTCAAAAAACCATACCCATGCTGTGTTTCCAAAATTACCCAACAGCAGAAAATTAGGGTTCTAGAAAAATGGCAACACGCTTTGTTGGAGGGAGACACAATGAATCAGCATAATCCCATTGTCAGGAGTTGCCATTTAAGTCTCAGTGTGTCCCTGAATCCCATAAAGGGTTCAGGACTAACCAAAAGGAAGGCTGGACCTGTGAAGCCGACCTCCTCCACAGTTAGCAGTTTGCCTCTGAACTAAGCTAATATAAAGGCTCATTATTAAGTTAATTGTCCTTTGAAACCCAAGAAACAAGAAACACAGGCACTACTGGATGCTTAAACACTTGGCAATGAAATTTACAGTCTAAATGCCATTGTCTATAAAATAATGTAGTGTTTTCTATAAAAAAATAATGTAATATTTTCTATGTATGAATCATAAAGACCAAGATGTACTCCATTTAGTTGAATCGGATTGACTGATACAGCGTAAGCATCGACCTCTAGTTTTAATAAATTTTTACTGTAAGGAAAATACAGCGCTACTATTTTAAAAAAAAAACAAAAACTGTTTCTTGTGTATTTGAATAGAGGCATTCCTTCTCGAATTGTAGCTCTAGGGAAACTCACTCACACCCTCCAACAAAATATACCTTTCTGCATGTGTGTGGTGAGGGAAAGCATTCCAAAGTGTTGAAAACCCAAGTGCCATTCTTATGGATTTGAAAAGGTGAACCAGAACCTGGGCTTAGTTAACCTGACTTCTCAGCAACTTGCTGTATATTTCTGTTGGTGGGTGTTACAGGTCACCTGACACAGGAGAGTGAGGAAGACCTCGCTTTGGCAAGCTTGTGAGAGATGTGGGATCAGTTCAAAGTCAGTCTCTTAAAAACCTGCTGATGGAGCATCTGCATGGAGTGACTGTGCTTACAGATGTTAGCAAGGCTGTTCGTGAAATTGTTTTTCAGCAGACAAGCTGTGAGGTCGGGTTCCTACCTAAGCTGGACTCTACTTTCCCACATATGTCTAGAGGAGCCAACAGTTGCAGACATTTAGAAATTCTTATTTCTTGTACTTGAAAAAAAAAAAAAAAGAAAAAACCAGCTCTGAGTTAAATGTCTATTTCTTTCCTCTGACACACATTCCTTTAAATTTCCTAATACCGCTCCAACCTGAGGTGCAGAATATTGATGCTCACAGTATCATAGAAAGCCTGGAGCCAACTCCACTCACATCCCCTTTGAATTACATTTCCAATTTTAAGCCTCTAAGAATCTAGTCCTCCTTTATCTGTTCTTGTTATAAAAAGTGGCAGGAGGCAGAGTGGCAGAATGACCCACAAGATGGCACCTGTCACCAGGGGATTTTGCCTGTATTCTGCAGGCCAAATTTTGTTTGAACTCACCATGGCCTCTGTCATATCCTCAATTTCCCTCCACTCTTGGCCCTACCTCTTAATCCCCTCTGTGCAGGCTGAGGTGGTTTACCCGACTCCTGAACCTTTTCCTTGGAGAAGCCAGAGTAAAACTTTAATTTGAAATCTGGGCTCAGAATTAAGTGCTGGCGGCAGCAGGAGGCTGTTGGAGGGCGGCCTGTGAGGCTGACTTCTCCGGCCTGGAACCTGCGATGGAAATGACTGCTTTAAGCCTTTCCCTGTGGCATTGCCCTAACTCCACAGACCCTAGGTTATAAGGTGAGGAAGCTGACAGAAACACTAAAGACTGTAAGGTTTGGGTTTCTTTGAAGGCAAATGCATGACAAATGACTGAAATACAAGTGGTCTTAGGACTTTGGCTCTGCTGTATTTAAACCTTGGCTAGATTTAAGCAGACACTCCTGTGTTTTGGATACAAGTTCTAAAGCTTCCTAAGAAGGAGCAAAACAAAACAAAACAAGAAACACAATCCAATGAAAGAACAGTTGTAACGATCTAGGAGGAGTTGGGGAAAGGAATCAAATAGGATCAAAATACATTGTATAAAAATTATAATAATATTATTAATTATTTAGAAAAAGATCCAACAGGTTTAAAGGAAAAGAGACTCATCATTCCAGACAAGTGAGTGAGAGCTTAGTCTGGGGGCAACACACACACACACACACACACACACACACACACAGAGAGAGAGAGAGAGAGAGAGAGAGAGAGAGAGAGAGAGAGAGAGAGAGAGAGAGAGAGAGGAGCGTTTTGGTTTTCTAGCCACTACAGCAGTATCACTTGGAGGAATCCAAATGTCCAGAATTTTGTCAAGGAAATGATTACAGCCCAATATTTTAAATCAACATGTGTGTGAAAAGAGACTGTAACTGTGCTGCCCAGAGGTTATTTTATTATAAAGGTTATGAAGTACCTTCAAGTGTTAAAACCATTAACTTACTAATGTGGGGATGAGGATGAAAATTACATTATCAATAGTATTCAAAATGAACTCCATGCAAATATAACAGAGGATTTGGGTCTTCTATTAATTAACTAGAAGATTTGTGGTAATTAAAAGTCAGACTAAGAAAAAGAAGCACAGGGCAAGCTAGAGGATTGTGGGTAGCAGGACGCTACTCCTCCTCCTAGGATCAGAGGCTGTATCCTATGCTGATGATGGCCATGAAATTGACAGATTCTGTGGACCAGTGGCCTCGATTTCCCTCTGCCTCTGTGTGCAACCCTGCCTTGTGAGTCCTAGAAGGCCAGGAAGAAGCCTGCTCCCAGCAAGACACAGTGACCCATTGTGTGACAGTCCCCTGCCTCTTCCTTCAGTCTGCTCAGGCAGGCAGGGACTCTTCAAATGCCCATCACAGGCACAGGATTCCCTGTGAATTTCAGCAATGGTACTAAAGAGGATCTTGAAGCATTGTAATTAAGCTCATCCACAGCTGCTGTGATGAAACAGATCGGAGAAATGTGTTGCTTGTCGGGGCCAACCAACGTTTGTGCTTTTGTATAATTCTTTAAAAAAAAAAAAAAGACAACCATTGTTGCTTCCCTGTATTTCCCGTGTGAACAGCATTATTTCTGCTTCTTTTAACTACTATCCTGCTCACTTGGAAGTGACTGCTAAGGTCAGCCAGTAGATGTTAATACTGCTGGAGTAAAAATTTCCTCTCCAAGATAGAGATGATAGGCCTGTACAATAACACATGAAAAAAAGTCATTGATGATTTGTTTTTGTTTTTTCTTTAAAGCAAAAGGAATGAGCTTTCCTTTTGCATATGACTTAAGTGCAGTAGGAACACTGTGTGCATGTGTGTGTGTGTGTGTGTGTGTGTGTGTGTGTGTGTGTGTATACACATATGGGTTTGTGTGGCTACAGAAGTATCAGAAGTGTGACATTCTGCAGTGACTTGATTTCTCTGATTAACTTAGTCTCGCCCTGAAGACATTTCTCAATATATAAAATACATATTATATAATTAATCTATTTATAATTTCTATTATATAATATATTACATACTTAAATTATATATTATATATAATTATAAATTTTTTAGCACTTAAGTATAATACCATTATCATCATCTCCCTGCCTCCTTTTACTGTGGATTTATGCCTTTTCTTCCCAGAAGACTGAACCATATAAGGAAGGGGAGGGCATGGAAGGAGAAGCTGAGATCTTTACTGTGTGTGCATCTATCTGTCTCTAAGTAGGACTTAAATAAGATTCAGTGAGACCCTCCTCTCTCTTTTGAGCTGGGCACACAAACAAGCTCATGAAATCAAAAAAGAGGGTAAGAGCTTATCGGTCCCCCAACAAATTTATCAAGAGGGAGTTTGTGCCGGGCTTATGAAACTGTCATGGAAGGACAAGGTGGAGATCAAATGTACTGTTGAGGAAGGAAACGAAGCACAAACTTTGCCCAGAGCTTGGGGACAATGATGCTCAAAGATTAACCCACCCTCTCAATTAACACCTCACATGAAAATCCCCCACAAGGTCATGGGATCTGAGCTTCGGTGCGGTCAATCAGCGCAGCCCGCCTCCATACAAACTGAGATCGAATGCAGAATTAACACCGCTCCCCAAGCCCTGCTCAGAGACTCACGTCAGATTAAGCCTTTGCACAGAGAAGATATGAAAAGCATTTCTAATTAGGGTCTGAGGTTACTGGTTAGAATGCAGTCGAGCAGGCTACCAGCCATTCTTCTCCTTTTTTATAATTTTAATTAAACTCAGATACTATTTAATTCCTACCTGCATAGATTTAGTGCTACTTGAATGCAAACCTGATAAAGAATACTCCTGATCCCCACTTAGCTGCCACAAGGACTTATTAAAGAGGGGGTGACCGTCTCCCAGATCTTCCGCGACTCCCTCTGCAATAATTACTTTTCTATCAAATGAAAAGCATAATATTTTTCTGTAAATAGGTTTTTTTCCCTCCTGTGAAACTTTGACTTCACTACTCTCTTGACAAAATTGTAATTATAACTTCACTGTAGGGGTGACTACTATACCATCAGCATGGCTGCCTGTTAGAATGGTTTTTTTTTTCCATGCAGACTAAAGCCTGTAAATGGAAACTCTGGGGCGGGGGATGCTGAAGAATTTTTTTTTTTTTTTGCTGTGATGTATCACCAATTAGGAGTGGGTGTGTCGCTTTGGTATTTACATCATGCCATTGACTGGATATCATTCGAATTATTAAGAATTCCGCAGTGTGCCTGAGTCCTTCTGCTACTGTCTGATAAGTAGTCTGGAGTCTTAGGACCAATTTTTAATATCTGCAGTGACCCCAGAAGCCTTAAACAGCATCTTTAGCATACTAAAGCCTTGTTATTCCCAGGCACAGGTCTGAATAATTCAGGATCTGTCATGGCAGCTTTGGCCCCGTGCAACTGAGTGGGAGACTTTGGGATTCTTCAGCCTATGGTGCTCCTCCCCTCGCCATGGCTGCTCTGTTTCTATTCCAGTGGTGCTTCCAAGTGGCCACAGCCTCGGAAATAGTGCTCTAAAGTCTTATTGGAATATTAACAAGATCTAATCATACCCAAATGTGGGCTATGTTAGGCCATTGTAGAGAAAATACTGTTGACCCCACCCCCACCCCCACCCCCAGCATGTGCAGGTGGAAAGCATTCCTTCAGTGTGAAGAGGCTGAAGTATCTGCTCCTGTTTAATGGTTTTGAGTGTCTTAAATCTGAGAGAAAAATAAATGTGAAAGCAGAGTATGACATCACCAATGTCCTTAGAGTGTGACATCACCATTGTCCTTTTTTTTTTTTTTTTTTTTTTACGTTTACAGAGAGATGTGTTGAATAAGATGATTCATGCAGCTGAGACTATAACTGCTTGGAGACCCATGTAAACTCCAGAATCAGGATGAGTTTAGAAACTTGGAATTAGCAAAAATCCTTAAGGGTTGTGAAACTTGCATTTTTAACCTGGTAAATTAAATCTCAACCGCTATCTCTTTTCTCTCCCCTGTCCCCTGTCCCCTGTCCCCTCTCCCCTCTCCCCTGTCCCCTCTGCCTTCTCAGGTATAACTCAGAAGTAGCCAAAGAGTAGTAGGTAGTATACTCTCAACTAATACTTTTATATCTGGGTACGTGGGATGTTCAGTGTTGTTAGCAGAATGTCTTGGAAGATGTTTCAGGCTCTTCTTCTTCTTCTTCTTCTTCTTCTTCTTCTTCTTCTTCTTCTTCTTCTTCTTCTTCTTCTTCTTCTTCTTCTTCTTCTTTTTTCTGGTTTTTCGAGACAGGGTTTCTCTGTATAGCCCTGGCTGTCCTGGAACTCACTTTGTAGACCAGGCTGGCCTCGAACTCAGAAATCTGCCTGCCTCTGCCTCCCAAGTGCTGGGATTAAAGGCATGCACCACCACACCCGGTTCAGGCTCTTTTTTTTAAAATATATTTTATTACGTATTTTCCTCAATTACATTTCCAATGCTATCCCAAAAGCCCCCCATACCCTCCCCCCTCTCCCCCATTTCCCTACCCACCCATTCCCATTTTTTTTTTTTTTGGCCCTGGCGTTCCCCTGTACTGGGGCATATAAAGTTTGTGTGTCCAATGGGCCTCTCTTTCCAGTGATGGCCGACTAGGCCATCTTTTGATACATATGCAGCTAGAGTCAAGAGCTCCGGGGTACTGGTTAGTTCATAATGTTGTACCACCTATAGGGTTGCAGGTCCCTTTAGCTCCTTGGGTACTTTCTCCAGCTCCTCCACTGGGAGCCCTGTGATCCATCCAATAGCTGACTGTGAGCATCCACTTCTGTGTTTGCTAGGCCCCAGCATAGTCTCACAGAGACAGCTCTATCTGGGTCCTTTCAGCAAAATCTTGCTAGTGTATGCAATGGTGTCAGCGTTTGGAAGCTGATTATGAGATGGATCCCTGGGTATGGCAGTCTCTAGATGGTCCATCCTTTCGTCACAGCTCCAATCTTTGTTTCTGTAACTCCTTCCATGGATGTTTTGTTCCCAATTCTAAGAAGGGGTACAGTGACCCCACTTTGGTCTTCATTCTTCTTGAGTTTCATGTGCTTAGCAGATTGTATTATATATCTTGGGTATCCTAAGTTTTGGGCTAATATCCACTTATCAGTGAGTACATATTGTGTGAGTTCCTTTGTGATTGTGTTACCTCACTCAGGATGATGCCCTCCAGGTCCATCCATTTGTCAGGCTAACTCTTAAGCCAAACATTTTGTCTAGGACACATGGCTTGTCACATGTCTGCCGTATTCTTGGAGGCTCTAAGACCCATCCCCAGACAGCCAGAAAGCAAAAACATTTTTTGTGGGAAAAGCAAAGCGTCTGACACTGGTTTGACACTGTGGTCATCATGTCTCCTCCAGAACCCTTTTTGTCACCATTTTCTCATGTGTCTCTTAAGTATTGCAAGAGGTAAATAATTGGCACCCCTTATATTCATAGCTTGTATGATGCAAAGTGTACTCAGCCAATAGTATCAGGAACTGGTATTACTTCCCCATGCTCTGGGCAGAGCACCATGGGAAAGCTATTTGTGTACATATCCTCATCTATAACGTAGGAGTAAGTAGGACCCACTTACCTACAAGGGTGGCTGAAGTTTAAAAAGCATGTGAGTGGAAGCAAGGGAATCCTTCCTAGAGCAGGGAAATCTCTTCTTGTCCCTTGTGATATCGTATGTTGTATTTCCCAAGCCTCTCTTCCCATGCTGGGAAATTCAGATTATCTAATCTCTACATGTTGAAGATCTGTGTTCCTGTACATCCCAAACCATTCCCCATTACTTTTTATCCTTCCAAATCCATCCGACATCTAAGGTCACCCTGGCCTTTATTTCAGTTTTCTGAACAGGGCAGCAGGTCTTGGAGACTGTGCCACACAGATCATGTTTGTTCCCCATTTGGATCAATGGGTAGAATGTTCTGGAGCTATGGCTTTAGCTGCATGCATGTCTTGGGGCTTGTTGGGTGGGAAAGAGCAGACCCCTCTGGAGGGCAGGCAACACCTGTTTACTCATTGTTCTTCCAGCACAGCAGGCCCTGGGCTTCAAGCAGACCAGATGCTTATCAATGTTCGTTAAATTAATTCTCAGGCAATTTGCTTCAATTTACTTAGAAGTCCCTGGGTAAGTAATCAGTTCCTATACCATTCAATGGGTTTTTAATAGCATTTCCATTGGATGCTCTATACAGGTTAATCAGAACCTGCTCTCACAATGCCCTGGTTTTGGAGTCTGGGACCTCAGACATACAATCTCTGCTCATGCAGCTGCCATCTTAGCAGGGGCTGGAACTGGGTGAGGATGGCTCTGTGTAGATGACATGAATACCTCAGCCATTTGCAAAACAGATGCCATAGATGAAGATTCATTCTAGAGAACAACTGAGCCAAAGATTTTGTTTTTCTGGGACTCTGTTTGCAGTGAATGAGCAGCCTGCCTGAACTACTGGGGGACTGATCATTTTCAGACTGTTCAATGACTTGAGAGACAAAATAGCATTATTTCAGGGTTTTCTCTCTCTCCCTCTCTCTCTTTTTGTTTTTTTGTTTTTTTTTTTAGAAATTTCCAAGTTCCTAAAATAAGAGAGATACTTTTAAAGCCAAATTTTAAAGCCAAATATGACCACAAATATGTCTCACTGTGTATACACTGAGCGTATAAGACTTATAATACTACATCTAACCCAGCACTATAAGACTTTTAACTGCATCAAACTGAAAAATGAGTGAACTTTGCCTTGAATTTCAACTTCATTCCTGTTGTGAGGTCATTTTTGTTATGTCCCCCATGCTACCCATGGAAAGTGCCCAGGTACATAGACATATGAGCTTCCTTTTATTTACTTCGAAACATACTTCTAGACTTCACAATTTGATATATTTATTTGGTCAGAGTTTGTGGATTGAATAAAATTTAGATAATGTTAAATGTGATGTAAACAAAAGGAACTCTTTCCAGTATAACATTTGATCATTAAAATTAATAGTTGTGAGGTTTTTGTTTTGTTTTGCTCATTCGATTTTGGTCTCATAAGCCCAATATGCCCTCAAAATCACCAAGAAGCCGGAGATGGCCTTGACCTTCTTGCGCTCCTGCCTTTTCTCCCTCAATGCTAGAATGACAGTTATGTAGTACCACTCCTGATTTCTGAGGGTCTGGGAATCAAGCCTAGGTCTCTGTGCATGCAAGACAAGCACTCCACCACCTAAGCTCCATCATCAGCCTAAAGTCAATGTCTGAGCAACACTAGACGGACCCATTTAATTCTGATGCAACTTCTGAAGTGAGCCAGCTATACAATATACACTCAGATAGTTATATCAGTTAAATCTCTATGCAGGATCCTTAGCTACAAACACTGACATGATAAAAGAGCCCTTCTCCTCAGAAAACTCATCCCTAAATGGGATGTCTCCATCAAACCCTTCCCTCAGAGCTCAGAGAAGCTGGGGGAAGAGGAAGTGGTACAAGTATAAAAGCCAGAGCAGACTTAAGGGTGTAAAGGACACCAGGCAAGCAGAGCCCTCCAGATCAACATGTTCAGAGCTCCTGTGAACTCACAGAGACTGAGGCAGCATGCCCAGAGCTGGCACAGTGCTGCACCAGGACCTCTGCTTATGTATTACAGCTTCCTGTTTAGTAGTTGTATAGGATCCCTGAGTGCATAAATCAGTGGGTCTCTGATTCCTGTGCCTTTTCTTCTGTTAGTTTGTGTTGTCCAACTCCGATGTGATTGTTTTTGTCATTATATTTTATTTGCTATATCTTATTGTTATGCCTTAGAAACTTGTTTTGGTTTGTTGTTTATTTTCTGTTTGCTGTTTTGGTCCCCCCCCCCCATGAAAGACAGAAAGGGAACAGATCCAGATGGAGGGGAAGGTGGGGAGGAAGTTGGAGGAGCGGGGGTGGGGGTGGGGAATCATAATAAGGATAAATGATGTGAGAAAACATCTATTTTAAATAAAAAGATAAAAAAGAAGCAGAAGACGTCTTTCACTTGCATATGATAGTTAAGACTCCCATTCTATAGATAAGAAAGCTGAGCTTCAAAGAAGAAACATGTCCATTGTTGAATTATTAGAAACTAGGAGATATGGGTTTCTTGAGGGGTCCCTTTGGTATTTTATTTGAGAGTTAGGGTCCCTGTAGCTGAAGATGACCTCCCCTCTCCACTTCTAAAGGTTGGGATCACCAGCACATATTACCATCAACTAGAAAAGCCCTAATCCAGTACCCTAGTGCTTTCTACATGGGAAGGGAGCTTGCTTCAGAGGTTCACTCACTCGCTATGGCATTCATTCATGATACTTTGTGCAAGCCATTAATGTACCAACACCTTGTACTATATCTATGCAGGAAACAGGAAAGCTTGTGTGGAGGACAGGCTCAACCTCAGATGCCATTCCTTGGGTGCTATCCAGCTTGATTCCTCACTGGAACCTAGAACTCGACACTTGGTTAGGCTGTCTGGCCAGTGAGCTCTAGGGATCTGCTTGTCTCTGTTTTCTCAGCGCAGGGTTTATAAGTTTCTATGACTATGTGAGGCCTTACAGTGAGTATGAGAAATACTTGTGAAACCTGTGTCTGTAGTACTTTCGGTATTTATATAAAGGTTGGTCAGTAATTAACTTAAACACATGTACCCTTAAAATGTCTATTCCATATATGTTCCATCTAGGTACTTGTTTAATTCAAGGACACATGCGTGCCACATATTCAGCCCACAGCAAGTCAGGCCAATGGGATTCCCAATGACTAAACCTCAGAGTTAGTGAGTGAGCTAAAGTATCACAGAACTAAAGTAATGTTTCAGACTCCATCGGCAACATATTCATAAAGCGCAACGCAGCAACAGTAGTGGCAATACCAGAGGAGTAGAGGATGCACCAGTGATTGATACTTTAATTATTTTTCTCTGTAATATCTGCATCCCACTGTGCAGATACAACTGGCCCTCATGATTTTTATAGACAGTAGGATTGCCATTCTTAATGCTCTAGGATACATGCGTTTCCTTTTAATTCTATTAATGCTGTTAATGGTGGTGAATTTGAGGGTCATAAGGAAAAGGGTGGTTGCTTCTGTTAACTCTACTTGAGCCTCTGGAATTTAACCATTTAGGTAGATTAATAATTTGTCTGTGACTGGGCCTAATTTGGTACACCCTAATTATATATCCAAGCGTTATACCTACCAAATTACCCTGGAAAAGGCTCTAAAAATAATGGGTTTATTACCTCACATATGTAATTTCGATTGAAATGGATAGAATTTTAGGGTGCATAAATATCAGAGTGCCTCTTACTCTAAGCTTTTGTTTTCTTCTGAGTGACAGCACAGGTTTTCCTGGGTATGAAAAAAAAATACTTTCTTGGCCTTCACCCTCAGGAGTGTGATCAACTAAAATTATGAAACACTCTAAAATAGTTGATTTCCCAAAAATATATAATCGTTCCCAAATAGTGTTACTGTTTTACCATCCAGTGCTTTAAGTAGCAAAGCTGTTATCCTCCCAAGGGCTTGGAACACAGAGAGTAAATTTTGTGCCTTTGCTATAAAATATGCTTTAGATTTTGAAAGATTTAGTGGAAAACACTGATATGATTAAAAAATATCTAACATGGTTTCATGCTAAATTAATAGCTCAGCCTTGTGCAGAATGAAATAACTTTAAATGTTTTTTTAGTTCCCTATATATAAAGTGTAATTGCAAAACAAACAAACAAACAAACAAACAAAAACCTCACGGAGCTGACATAAGGTTCCTATTGGAAAAACCAACTAGAGTTTTGGCTTTTACTGTAAATGGTTATTAACCCATTTTATAGAAAAGAAAACTTAGTAGAGAGACCCTATTAACAGGTAGGTAAAGTCTGAACTTTCATGCTTTCTCTCCCTGTAGAAGCAAGCATCTAATGTCTAGTAAGATAGCTTCGCAGTTAAAGGATTGACCTGAGGTCAATTTCAAGTACACACATGATGGGGAAAATAACAATTCCTGAATGTTACCCTTTAACTTCTCTTTATACAGCATCATAAGCTTGCACACATAAGCATATGTGTGCAAGCATGCATGTATGCATACCCTCCAGTCACATACTCATATTTTTTTTAAAGAAAAGAAACAGGCTTCTAAGTTTTCAAAAAGTTGGCCCTTTCCTGTGGATACCCTATGCCTAGAGCCCGATGGGAACATCCCAAAAAAAGCCATGCTCCCACACCTGAAAAAAAAAAAATCCTAAACAGGACTAAACAGCTCTAAGCGAAGGTGGCAATAACCTTTGTTAAATAAAATTCCCTGAGACAGGACGTGTGCATCATGTGTAAATGAGAGCGAGGGCCAGTTTTTGATGAGTTAATTCTGCAGGAGCGACAGGGGCTGTCATCATGCTACTCGGCCCCATATTTGCATCGGTGACTGGCACTCTATTAGGATTGGTATCAAGGGGGTGGGATCCTGGTTTCCCTGGATTTGGGCCTTTCACGCGTTCTGATTGACAGCTTCTACTTGTAAAGCGGTCACCCGCGCAGCTGTCTCTTGCTCCTGCCCGCCTTTCCACCACAGTCCATGCAATTCTGGTTTCATTCATCGGCCCTCTTGAATAGCAACATCCTCCAGTTGGAGAAAAACCTGCTGTCGCTCTGCGTGGCCTGAATTTGCATGCATGCACTGTCCTGCCAAGCACTCGGTGGCACCGTGTCTGCCAACTGACAGGCAGCCCACGGATCCCATCCCTGATAAGTTTTCTGGTTTCTCAAATTATCTATGTTTTACTTTGCTTTCATGCTCAAAGCATAACAAATTTCTTTGATATGTGTCTGTGTGCTGCAGAATGCCAATGGCATCAATTGAACTGTATCACACCGTGGAAAAGCTGTTTTGCAGAGACTCAATTGGCCATAAGCTATAAATATCTGGTGTTTCATGAGGTCTTTGATTGCTACATAAACTCTGATCATTAAACATTGGTCAAAGCTGACTTGGGATCAAATGGCCTTACACTCAGATTATATAGACACACTAAGCTAGCTCAGGACCAGGTTTTCTGAATACGCCTATAACCTCAGTATGGACAGCCAAAGTCCATATCCTTTTCAGGGTCCTTTCAATGAATGGTGTGGCTAGAATTTTATGATTCTTCTGCCTCGAAGGAAATCTTACACATACCAAATGATGAAAAGTTAGAAGATAATCAACAAATGTCTAAGCAGACAAGAAATAAACACACAGATAGTACTCATAGTTTTGAATAAATTTTTATTTTCTATTCTAGTGATAATAAAAAGTAACTATTCATTATAGAAAGTTTAAAATTAAAGATAATCACCCAGCCTTGGAATCTATATATAAATCTGTTAGCATCTTTACTTCCAATTCCTGTCCTATTTTGCTATGTAGACAGACTGATTTCAAACACTGGGAGAGGCTGTGCATGTGTCTGTTGTCATTCTAACCATGGTGTTCAGTTTTCACTTAGATATTGTAACATGTTATATATATAATATATATATATATATATATAACTCTATATAGGTGCATATATAGTTATACATCTATATATAGTTAATATATATACATATATAGTTAATGAATTAAATCATTATTCATCTAACTTATATTCTATTGTTGAACATAACAACCTTCTTTCCCTTATCTCTATAAACTATCTAGTGTGTTCCCCAAATGAACAAAATAAAGGTCTAAATGACCTAATGCAAATAATGCAGATCATACTAACCTTATGCTTGAAACCAAAATTCCTAAGTGATTCAAAGTCCATTGGGAATTTTGAACTAGTTTTGTCAAGTTTATCAAGTTCATATCTCAACCAAAAAAAAAAAAAACCCTTATCTCTCCTAGTTACGATTAATGTCTCTCAATACGTGCTGCTTTCCATTCTTCCATGAAATTCCATGGGTGTGGAGGTTATCCTAATGCTTTCCTCTGAGTTCAAACTTTCTCATGGGTAGAAACTACAGCTCAGGTGTTAGACCACTAGCAAAATTCCAAAGAAATGGTCAGACTTCAAATGTGCTATCAGGTTTGGTATCACAGGTTGTGGCATCCTTACCAGAACCACCAAGTCAGTGAGGAATGATTGCTTAGTCCCAAGGAAAATGTGATGAAGATGACTGATGTAACAGAGACAGAGTTGTACGTGGGTGGCTTGTCACGTCTGAAAAAGAAGAGCATTTAACTGGATGCTTGTGAGATTTTTCTCTTCCTCCAAGACACTGCAATCTGCAGATATTACAAACTTCCATCCTAACATAAGGTCAAATACCACATGTATAGTGTATAGAATAATCCTATCTTATCAAAATCTATATTTGTGCATATGAAGGATAAATACACTGATCAATCAATTAACATACAAATACATCATATAATAAATATAGGTAATTGACCAGGATCAGTATATGATAGCCATAGAGGTATAGGTAGAGGTTGAATATAATATATATATATCTTTCCCCCACCTTCCCAGAATGTATGTCTTATTTTAAAACTGGGATATCCCATTGACCTATTTAAAACAATGAAATACAGCAAAAAAAGTAATGCTGTCTGAAATGACATCCCCTATTGATGACTTGAAATTCCACTAACACTTTTCCATTCTGAGAAGCTAAGCATAAGAAAGGAAACCTAAGCACTCACAATGCTATCCTATGAGGAAGTCCAATCAGCCTGCTCATGTGCATAGAGAAGCATGGTCCCAGAAGCACCCACAGAAGAGCTCCCAGCTAATACTGGCAAGCATCTACAGACCTAGACAGTCTCCCATATGTATGTGGCTGCTATAGTCCTACACAGTCTCCCATATGTATGTGGCCACTGACTCCTTTCAGTCACCTCATGACCTGGGTGAATTCAGGCAAAGATGTGCCTGGCTAGCTTACAGAATGGTAAGGCTTGGTTATTCTCATTTTAAGTCTCTAAGATTTGGGACTAGATGGTTATCCAACAGACTACAGTCATGCGTTAACTTCTTGGGTAATTCAGACCAGAAGATATAACTTCTTATATTTGCATAATGACCACTACACACGTGCATATGCTCAGATACCTGTATTTTCGACATGTGACAATTCAACCAACTGAGATGGAATTCACTGGAGTACACTCGCATCTATGCCACTTCGTTTCCTTTAACAACTCACCATGACAGCTATGTGAATAACCTTTACAATATTTGGGGGTTTATAAGTTGTGTGTAAATAACAGGCTATTCTACATGTGGTCCTTGAATCTTTGAGGTACCTGTATCCTTGAATTTTTGTGTCCAAAGCACATCTTGAAACCAGTTCCATACTAGTAACAAGAGGCAACTATGTATGTGTACATAGGAATATATTAATATATGCACAGATTTCACACTGTAAGTATGTACTACACAATAGTAATAAAACCACTTGGTTCCGCTTATAACAAATCACATAGCTTGCCCCGATTCACTTGCCCTGTCTCAAACTCATATCCACTGAGGTATTAATGTGAGTCATCACAGCCATGAATTACCATGAGAAATTTGGGCTTTATTGTTCCTCCAATCAATAGATTCAAATCAGCAGATTCACAAATCTGCTTTTACTCCAGGCTCAGAAAAACCATATTCCAAAATTACACAGTTAAATTGAGTAGCATTTGTACACACCAAGTTCTGAGTACATAATATGTATGATAAATGTGTCTGACTTGGCATTGATGAGACAGAGCCTGGTGGGCTGGTGATCTAAATGAAGCTACCAGCTCCTGCCAGGGAGCAGAACAATGGGCAATTCTATCCCTCCAGCCAGCCCTCAGCCTGTCTGGAAAACAGATGTGGTCCCACTTTGACAACGGTCTCACTTCCGCCAAACAACAAGTACAAGAATGAGGGCCAATCATAAAAATCCTTTAACCCATCGCCAAACGTGTAACAAACAAAAAGCCACCACCATGGGGTTTAGACAGCACCACCACCTTGTTACATCTGTGGCCCCACGTGACAGTAGATACTAGCTATGGAGGCCAATGAACAACAAAGCCCTTAGATTTCTCACACAACTCTTCCACAACCCAAAGAGAAACCCATTGCAAGAGTAAGAAAATGTCTGTGAAGGTAAAGAAAAACTCATTCATGGACACATAGAGGCAAAACTGTTGATCTCATGAAATTCATGAATCACCGAGTAGCTATCAGCTGGGGGAGGGGAGGCATGAAGGAAGATAGATAAAGGGTTACAGGTTCCTTTAGTTGGGAGGAACATCTTCTAATGTGCTATAGCATAGTAGAGTAACTGTGTTTAATATCTGTTGTTAGAATAAATTAAGAATAGATAGTAGGAAGTCTTGGGTAGTTGCAAAACATGGACACAGCATGTGTTTACAATGAGGCAGATGCCAGTTACTGACTGACAGACATTGGATATATGCA
This sequence comes from Mus caroli, assembly GCF_978045245.1. Lineage (NCBI taxonomy): Eukaryota > Metazoa > Chordata > Mammalia > Rodentia > Muridae > Mus > Mus caroli. The sequence goes on along the minus strand of NW_028227263.1, from coordinate 76,779,066 downwards.
ATGGTATGCCACACCACACACCACAGATACTTAAAATTACTATGTGAATGTGTGTGAGTGTGTGTGTGTGTGTGTGTGTGTGTGTGTGTGTGTTTGTGTGTGCACAACTGCATGCATAGAGAAAAAAAAACCTTCCTGCAATGGGGAACTCCATTCCTCAAGCCCACAACAAATGGACTCTAAGTATGTCCCCTAGTGTGCACTCCATCCAGGGCATGAACTTGTAACCAAGCATCAACAACAAAAAGTTCAACTGAGAAAGTAGAACCTCCTTCATGAACTGCCCCTTACAGATTTTAAGGAAAGGAAAATAGATAGTAATGTATTGTTTCACAGTGCAGAAGAAAAGACCAATAGGTCACAAATTAAGTGGGAAGGACTCAGATACAACCAACCTTAGTAAACCAAAAGGCCTAGTGAACCCTTTGCAAGTGAGAATGGTGCAAGAACATTTAAATAATGGAATTTCAAACATATTTCATATTATTGAACCAAAAAGGGAATACATTGAATTCAGAGCAGAGTATCACTACAGGCCATAGGAAAGGAGAAGTTATGGTATAGTGATCAAGTGACAGAAAATCTTAGTTATTAGGAGTAAGTTCAAGAGACATGCTGTGTGCTATGTTAATTATAGTTCATTACATTTTATTATTGAAGTCACTATGTGTTTAACATTCTCATCATCAAAAAGAAAAAAGAAACAAAAAGATGTATCCAGGAAATGGATACGTTAATATCTATGTTCAGGTCATTCAACAATGTATACTTGAAATTTCGTCTTGAACATCATAAACACACATAGTTTGTGAAATATGAGTGTGTATGTGTTCGTGTGTGGGGAGGCCAGAGACTAATGTCAGTGGTCATCCTCTATCACTTGGTTTTGTGACTCAGGGTCCCTTACTGAAGCTGGAGCTCATTGGTTGGTTTAACTTCACCTGTCTTCATCCTCCCGGCTCTGGGATTACAGGTGGCTTTTCTGTGGTACTGGGGATCCAGGCTCAGGTCCCCATGCATGTGTAGCAAGCACAACTGAACCAGATGCTTAACCCCAAAATATTCAATTAGTATTCAGCAACTGGAAAAGAAATAAAAGTGTTTGTGCATCGCCGCATGTGTATGATTGTGAGCTTATGTGTGTTTAAGCACAGGTGGGAGTGCACTCACGTTGTATAGGTGGATGTCAGAAGACAGTGTCATGTGTCATCCTTACATTTCCTTCTATAAGTTTTCTAGATATAGAGTCTCTCACTGGCCAGGAACTTTACCAGAAATGCTAAACTAGCTAGGTAAAGAACGGTGGAAGGAGACAGGTGGAACCCAAGAACTTCAGAGCTCCAGGGATCCACCTGTCTCCTTCCACCGTTCTAACACTGAAATCATATGTGCCACTGTGCCAAGCTTTTTACCTGGCTTCCAGAGAATCAAACTTAGATCCTAACACTTAGAAGGCAAGTGCTGTACTTACCAAGCCATTTCCATGACCCGGATTAAAAATTCCCAAAGAACTTTATATATGGTGTTTGTTTACTATTGCTAAACAGCAGAGAAATCAATGGCTTTACGCAACAGTCATGATGTCCATACCTCTGCTTTTGTGGGAGTTGGCTGATGCAGAGTGATTCTGCTCCCCTGGGATTTCTCCACTTCCACATCTGACTCCCTTCTCTCAAAGCCTGCAATTGTTCTGCTCACAGTGATAGAAATGCACTAGAAGGTGAATGAATATATAAGAGCTGGCAGCTGGGCATGATGCAGCATGACTGTTAGTGCCATCACTCAGAATACAGGAAGGGGGGTCCTGAGTTTAAAACCACTCTGGGAGCACCAACTCCAAATAAATATTAGTTTCTTGGAAGGATATGTTCAAAATTATTAACTTGTGACAACCAACTCACAAACCAGGTTACATATGACTATTTGTGTAACTTTTCATGCACACAAAAAAAAAAATAATAACAATAGCCTTCCAGTACGACCAGCATCAGGGTAGCTAGGGCGAAGAGTCGGCTGACACCTGCCAACTACCAACAACACCCTCCACGGGATCTTAAGACTTCAGGTGATCCAGTCAACTTCCCGGCCAGAGGACAGGTCTCCGCCCGGCCCGGGAGCCCTTTGCCTCAGGATTGGCTGAAGCCATCTTGGTTCCTGGACTCCGCCGAACTTAGGAACTTAGTCTGTATGGGTGAGAGTGTGCACCACAGAAGCTGACAGCTTCTGGGACTGGCGGGAGCCACAAAGCCTCTGAGGCAGCGCCCTTTTTGGGCCCCAGACATCCAGCCACCCTCCAGGCCAGAGGAAAGGTGTCTGACTGGCCCAGGAGCCCTTTGCATCAGGATCGGCAGAAGCCATCTTGGTTCCGGGACTCCACCGAACATAGTCTGCACAGGTGAGAGTGTGCACCACACAAGCTGACAGCTTCTGCGACCCACCAAAGCAACACAGCTTCTGGGAAAGGTCCTGTTTTGGGCCTTCATCTTCGGCCAGGAGGAGGTCCAAACACCAGATATCTGTGCACCTTCCCTATAAGAGGAGAGCTTGCCTGCATAGAGTGCTCTGACCACTAAAACTCAGAGGAGAGTTCCTGTCTCCCAGGTCTGCTAATAGAGGCTAACAGAATCACCAGAAGAACAATCTCTAAACAGAGACAACTATAACAACTAACTCCAGAGATTACCAGATGGCGAAAGGTAAACAAAAGAATCTTACTAACAGAAACCAAGACCACTCACCATCATCAGAACCCAGCACTCCCACTTCGCCCAGTCCAGGGCACCCCAACACACTGGAAATGCTAGACCCGGATCTAAAAGCATATCTCATGATGATGGTAGAGGACATCAAGAAGGACGTTAAGAAAACACTTTAAAAAAATACAGGAGAACACTGCTAAACAGGTAGAAGACATTAAACAGGAAGCACAAAAATCCCTTAAAGAATTGCAGGAAAACCAGACCAAACAGGTGATGGAATTGAATAAAACCATCCAAGACCTAAAAAGGGAAGTAGACACAATAAAGAAAACCCAAATTGAGGCAACACTGGAGATAGAAACCCTAGGAAAGAAATCTGGAACCATAGATGTGAGCATCAGCAACAGAATACAAGAAATGGAAGAGAGAATCTCAGGTGCAGAAGATTCCATAGAGAACATCGGCACAACAATCAAAGAAAATGGTAAATGCAAAAAGATCCTAACTCAAAACATCCAGGAAATCCAGGACACAATGAGAAGACCAAACCTACAGATAATAGGAGTAGATGAGAATGAAGATTTCCAACTCAAAGGACCGGCAAATATCTTCAACAAAATTATAGAAGAAAAGTTCCCAAACCTAAAGAAAGAGATGCCCATGAACATACAAGAAGCCTACAGAACTCCAAATAGACTGGACCAGAAAAGAAATTCCTCCCGACACATAATAATCAGAACAACAAATGCACTAAATAAAGATAGAATACTAAAAGCAGTAAGGGAAAAAGGTCAAGTAACATATAAAGGCAAGCCTATCAGAATTACACCCGATTTTTCACCAGAGACTATGAAAGCCAGAAGGGCCTGGACAGATGTTATACAGAAACTAAGAGAACACAAATTCCAGCCCAAGCTACTATACCCAGCCAAACTCTCAATTACGATAGATGGAGAAACCAAGTATTCCAAGACAAAACCAAATTCACACATTATCTTTCCACGAATCCAGCCCTTCAAAGGATAATGACAGAAAAAAAACAATACAAGGATGAAAACCATGTCCTAGAAAAAGCAAGAAGGTAATCCCTCAAAAAACCTAAAAGAAGATAGCCACAAGAACAGAATGCCAACTCTAAGAACAAAAATAAAAGGAAGCAACAATTACTTTTCCTTAATATCTCTTAATATCAATGGAATCAACTCCCCAATAAAAAGACATAGACTAACAAACTGGCTACACAAAAAAGACCCAGCATTTTGCTGCTTGCAGGAAACTCATCTCAGAGAAAAAAATAGACACTACCTCAGAATGAAAGGCTGGAAAACAATTTCTAATCAAATGGTAGGAAGAAGCAAGCTGGAGTAGCCATCCTAATATCTAATAAAATCGACTTCCAACCCAAAGTCATCAAAAAAGACAAGGAGGGACACTTCATACTCATCAAAGGTAAAATCCTCCAAGAGGAACTATCAATTCTGAATATCTGTGCTCCAAATACAAGGGCAGCCACATTCATTAAAGATACTTTAGTAAAGCTCAAAGCACACATTGCACCTCACACAATAATAGTGGGCGACTTCAAAACACCACTTTCACCAATGGACAGATCATGGAAGCAGAAACTAAACAGGGACACAGTGAAACTAACAGAGGTTATGAAACAAATGGATATGACAGATATCTACAGAACATTCTATCCTAAAACAAAAGGATATACCTTCTTCTCAGCACCTCATGGTACCTTCTCCAAAATTGACCACATAATTGGTCACAAAACAAGCCTCAACATATACAAAAATATTGAAATTGTCCCATGCATCCTATCAGATCACCATGAACTAAGGCTGATCTTCAATAACAAAATAAATAATAGAAAGCCAACACACACGTGGAAACTAAACAACACTCTTCTCAATGATACTTTGGTCAAGGAAGGAATAAAGAAAGAAATTAAGGACTTTTTGGAGTTTAATGAAAATGAAGTTACAACATACCCAAACTTATGGGACACAATGAAAGCATTTCTAAGTGGAAAACTCATAGCTCTGAGTGCCTCCAAAAAGAAACTAGACACTAGCACACATTAGCAGCTTGACAACACACCTAAAAGCTCTAGAACAAAAGGAAGCAAATTCACCCAAGAGGAGTAGATGGCAAGAAATAATCAAACTCAGGGGTGAAATCAACCAAGTGGAAACAAGAAGAACTATTCAAAGAATCAACCAATTGAGGAGCTGGTTCTTTGAGAAAATCAACAAGATAGATAAACCCTTAGCCAGACTCACTAGAGTGCACAGGGAAAGTATTCTAACTAACAAAATCAGAAACGAAAAGGGAGAAATAACAACAGATCCTGAAGAAATCCAAAACACCATCAGATCCTTCTACAAAAGGCTATACTCAACAAAACTGGAGAACCTGGATGAAATGGACAAGTTTCTAGACAGATACCAGGTACCAAAGTTAAATCAAGATCTGGTTAATGATCTAAACAGTCCCATATCCCCTAAAGAAATAGAAGCAGTCATTAATAGACTCCCAACCAAAAAAAGCCCAGGACCAGATGGGTTTAGTGCAGAGTTCTATCAGACTTTCAAAGAAGATCTAATCCCAGTTCTTCACAAACTATTCCACAAAATAGAAACAGAAGGTACTCTACCCAACTCATTCTATGAAGCCACAATTACTCTGATACCTAAACCACAAAAAGACCCAACAAAGATAGAGAACTTCAGACCAATTTCCCTTATGAATATAGATGCAAAAATCCTCAATAAAGTTCTTGCTAACCAAATCCAAGAACACATCAAAACAATCATCCATCCTGACCAAGTAGGTTTCATCCCAGGGATACAAGGATTGTTCAATATACGGAAATCCAACAACATAATCCAGTATAAAAACAAACTCAAAGACAAAAACCACATGATCATCTCGTTCAATGCTGAGAAAGCATTTGATAAAATCCAACACCCATTCATGATAAAAGTCTTGGAAAGATCAGGAATTCAAGGCCCATACCTAAAGATGATAAAAGCAATCTACAGCAAACCAGTAGCCAACATCAAAGTAAATGGTGAGAAGCTGGAAGAAATCCCACTAAAATCAGGGACTAGACAAGGCTGTCCACTTTCTCCCTACCTATTCAACATTGTATTTGAAGTCCTAGCTAGAGCAATTAAGCAACAAAAGGAGATCAAGGGGATACAAATTGGAAAATAAGAAGTCATAATATCACTCTTTGCAGATGATATGATAGTATATATAAGTGATCCTAAAAATTCCACCAGAGAACTCCTAAGCCTGAGAAACAGCTTCAATGAAGTACCTGGATATAAAATTAACCCAAGCAAGTCAATGGCCTTTCTGTACACAAAGGATAAACAGGCTGAGAAAGAAATTAGGGAAACAACAACCTTCTCAATAGTCACAAACAATATAAAATACCTTGGCGTGACTCTAACTAAGGAAGTGAAAGATCTGTATGACAAGAACTTCAAGTCTCTGAAGAAAGAAATTAAAGAAGATCTCAGAAGATGGAAACATCTCCCATGCTCATGGATTAGCAGGATCAACATTGTAAAAATGGCTATCTTGCCAAAAGCAATCTACAGATTCAATGCAATCCCCATCAAAATTCCAACTCAATTCTTCAAGGAATTAGAAAGGGCAATCTGCAAATTCATCTGGAACAACAAAGAAACCTAGCATAGCAAAAACTCTTCTCAAGGATCAAAGAACCTCTGGTGGAATCACCATGCCTGACCTAAAGCTGTACTACAGAGCAATTGTGATAAAAACTGCATGGTACTGGTACAACGACAGACAAGTAGACCAATGGAATAGAATTGAAGACCCAGAAATGAACCCACAGACCTATGGTCACTTGATCTTTGACAAGGGAGCAAAAACCATCCAGTGGAAAAAAGACAGCATTTTCAACAAATGGTGCTGGCACAACTGGCAGTTATCATGTAGAAGAATGCAAATTGATTTATTCCTATCTCCTTGTACTAAGGTCAAATCTAAGTGGATTAAGGAACTCCACATAAAACCAGAGACACTGAAACTTATAGAGGAGAAAGTAGGGAAAAGACTCAAAGATATGGGTACAGGAGAAAATTTCCTGAATAGAACAGCAAAGGTTTGTGCTGTATGATTGAGAATCGATAAATGGGACCTCATAAAGTTGCAAAGCTTCTGCAATGCAAAAGACACCTTCAATAAGACAAAAAGACCACCAACAGATTGGGAAAGGATCTTTACCTATCCTAAATCAGATAGGGGACTAATATGCAATATATATAAAGAACTCAAGAAGGTGGACTCCAGAAAATCAAATAACCCATTAAAAAATGGGGCTCAGAACTGAACTAAGAATTCTCACCTGAGGAATACCGAATGGCAGAGAAGCACCTGAAAAAATGTTCAACATCCTTAATCATCAGGGAAATGCAAATCAAAACAACCCTGAGATTCCACCTCACACCAGTCAGAATGGCTAGGATCAAAAATTCAGTTGACAGCAGATGCTGGCGAGGATGTGGAGAAAGAGCAACACTCCTTCATTGTTGGTGGGATTACAAGCTTGTACAACCACTCTGGAAATCAGTTTGGCGGTTCCTCAGAAAATTGGACATAATATTACCTGAGGATCCAGCAATACCTCTCCTGGGCATATATCCAGAAGATGTTCCAACTGGTAAGAAGGACACATGCTCCACTATGTTCATAGCAGCCTTATTTATAATAGCCAGAAGCTGGAAAGAACCCAGATGCCCCTCAACAGAGGAATGGATACAGAAAATGTGGTACATTTACACAATGGAGTAATACTCAGCTATTAAAAGGAATGAATTTATGAAATTCCTAGGCAAGTGGATGGACCTGGAGGGCATCATCCTGAGTGAGGTAACCCAATCACAAAGGAACTCACACAATATGTACTCACTGATAAGTGTATATTAGCCCAAAAACTTAGGATACCCAAGATATAAGATACAATTTGTTAACCGCATGAAACTCAAGAAGAATGAAGACCAAAGTGTGGACACTGTGCCCCTTCTTAGAATTGGGAACAAAACACCCATGGAAAGAGTTACAGAGATAAAGTTTGGAGCTGTGCTGAAAGGATGGACCATCTAAAGACTGCCATATCCAGGGATTCATCCCATAATCAGCTTCCAAATGCTGACACTATTGCATACACTAGCAAGATTTTGCTGAAAGGACCCAGATATAGCTGTCTCTTGCAAGACAATGCCGGGGCCTAGCAAATACAGAAGTGGATGCTCACAGTCAGCTATTTGGATGGATCACAGGGCCCCCAATGGAGGAGCTAGAGAAAGTACCCAAGGAGCTAAAGGGATCTGCAACCCTATAGGTGGAACAACATTATGAACTAACCAGTACCCCAGAGCTCCTGACTCTAGCTGCATATGTATCAAAAGATGGCCTAGTCGGCCATCACTGGAAAGAGAGGCCCATTGGACTTGCAAACTTTATATGCCCCAGTACAGGGGAAAGCCAGGGCCAAAAAGTGGGAGTGGGTGGGTAGGGGAGTGGGGGGGGAGTGTATTGGGGACTTTTTGGATAGCATTGGAAATGTAAATGAGGAAATACCTAATTAAAAAAATAACAATAATAAAAACCATCAAAAATATCAACAGCAGTTAATTTCTGCAGTGTTTTGGAAAGATGATACTTCTTAAAACTTCTATGTTGCTTCTGTGCTTTCCACATTTCCTAGGAAATACCTGGAGTCCTTAAGTAGACCAAAAGTATCACACTTTGAATTTTAATTATTTACACAAATATTAGGCAGATTAATTCTTGTTGGCATAGTAGTCTGACATGCCTAATGACTTCAAACCCGGTTTTTCAAAGGAGCTGGGTTAATAAAGTTTGGCTTCAGACCATAAATTTCACTATATTTTAAATACAGGATCTTGATTTTCATCTGTGATTCCATTAGCAAGAGTGTGAAGAATTAATTAGCTTTGACCAAACTCTTAAGAGACTGGTTTACAAACCAGAAGCCAAATACACTAAACTTCAATGATCTAGAATCTTGTCCTTGGGCGTAGAAGACATACCTCTGGTGGGGGGTCCACACAGAAATGTACTTTGATGTTAGTTAGAATTAAGTACTATTGCACATGCAGAAACCCCAATTAATAGTACCTTAAAGCCCAGGGCTTTGTTCTCCCACACACATCCAGTGTTCTTCATTTTATTATGGCTACTCTACAAATTCCAATGGGTCTCCTCCCAGCCTACAGATTACCACAGAGCCTGAAAATTATAACAACATGGTTCTATGGTGAACACACACCTTGCATCTCAAAGGACACAACTCCTTTTTTCAAGGGCACATTTTTATATTGTTTTTGTTTTGTTTTCTTTGCAACAGGGTCTCTCTACATACTCACAGGGATCCACCTCCCTCTGCCTCCCAAGTGCTGACATTAAAGGTGTATGCCAGCCGGGCGTGGTGGCGCACACCTTTAATCCCAGCACTCGGGAGGCAGAGGCAGGCGGATTTCTGAGTTTGAGGCCAGCCTGGTCTACAAAGTGAGTTCCAGGACAGCCAGGGCTACACAGAGAAACCCTGTCTTGAAAAAAAAAAAGAAAAAAAAGAAAAAAAAAACAACAACAACAACAAAAAAAGGTGTATGCCACCACGCCTGGTTCAAGGACACTTTTCAAGTTTATATCCCATACTAGATACTTTTCTGTAGCTGTGGTAAAATAGTTTGACTAAAAGCAACTTGGAAAAGAAAGGTTTTAACTTAGTTAATGGTTCCAAAAAGACAAAAGCCATCATGGCAGGAGGGCATGCCACAATGGCAGGGGCAGGAAGTTGGCTGAGCACATTTTTCAACCACACACAGAAGCACAAAGAGAGAACAGGAGTGGGGCAAGGTTATAAACCCTCAAAGCATGCTCCAAGTGATGGACTTCCTCCTGTAATGTTCCATAAAGGTTTCATAGCCTCCTCCAAAGAGCACCTACATTGGGCCAAGTATTCAAATAATGATCGGCCACACATTTCATAGGCCCAGTGTCCATAGAACGGATAATCCAACTGCAAGAATGGCTGGGACATGAGATCTTTCATTCCAGATGCCACATACCCATTACTTAGGGTCAGGGAGGCAACAGATGTCAGATGGGATCTGCTTGTGTGGTAAGGAAAAAGAGGAGGGGCGGTATGAAACCAGTATGATGATAAGGAATGCCTGCTAAATGTGGTTCAGCTTTCTCCATACATTAAAGGAAAATCCATCAAATTAAGAAAATGTAGCATTTAACGTGTCTGTTCTCCTAGTCAGTGCAAAGATAACCCACACAGAAGATGGCAGCAGCAGCTGCTCTCCTCTACCTTACCTACTGTTGGCAAGAAACTTCTAGTAGGCAAACCTTGCCTGCTAAGTTACAATCCCCAAGATGATAACTCACCTGGGATGGGTTTGATTTGTAAAAATTCAATATAAGAAGCATCCTCATAACAAGGATCTCACTTTGAAATTGCAGTGCTGATTGTATTCAAGCACTCCTGTAAGGAGCATATTTCAACACTGGACCCAGTGGAACTGGCACAGAGGATGGGACTCAGCCAACATGTGAGACCTGCTGTTTCCTGTTTATCTACTTCTTGTATTAGCTTCATGCAGGAAGTTTCACTACAGCATTTACTACGCCTGAGTATTTTTCTAATGTAGCTTGCCTCGATGCTCTCTTTCTGTCCTGTCTCTGGAAAAATATACTTGACTTCATAAATGTCTGAGGTGCTTGAGGCTGTGTAAAGAATATTACACGCTGAGCCCCAGGCTTGACAAACCAGTCTAATCAACTTATATGACTGTGTGACTCCCTTATATTCCAAGCTATGATACACAGCCTGATATCCTAAGATGATACCAAAGATATCAATGTTACGCAGTTTACATTACTATGACAAACCCTGAGATAACATCTAAGAAAGAAAAAAAGAAAGAAAGAAAGAAGGAAGGAAGGAAGGAAGGAAGGAAGGAAGGAAGGAAGGAAGGAAGGAAGGAAGGAAGGAAGGAAGAAAGAGATTCATCTCACCTCATGTTTTCAAAACTGTCCATCTGTGAAAACCTATAACACACATGCACACACACATGCCTGCACACTACATACACATAAGTAAAGAATGGAAAGAAAGCAAGCAACTTGAATGAACAGCACTAAGAAATGTATTTTTATTGCAAGCAGGCACTCTTTATTACCTAGCCACATAAGTCATTTCAAAATGCTGAAGTGGCTTTACTGAAATTAGGCATTAATCACATGCCTATTTGTTGGAACAGAGAAAATTGTAGAAAAGAATTGTCATTGGTGTTTTAGCTAGGTCAACATCATCACCGTTGTTTGAGACAGAGTCTCACTATGTACCCCAGGCTAGCCTTGAATTCACAGTCCTCTTGCCTCAGCCTCTGAGGCCCTGAGATTATTAACATATAGGGCTACGCCTGGGTATATTGTTACTAGTTGGAACAATTCTCGTTTTAAATTCATTTTCAAGTAAGCCCTAGCAACTTAAAAGAAAAACAAAAGCTTCTTTATAATTTGTCAATAAGGAAGCAAGTTAAAACAAAGGTCTTAAGATTTTCTCAAAACCTATCAATGTGTCCTGAAATCCCAAGAATGTGGGATTTTGAGGGATTCAACAATGGTTCTAATCATCAGAGATAAAGTAAAGCTTTGGACAACATATTTGGAGAAAGGCCACACAGGCTCAATGAGTGAAGGTTTGCTCCACCCGTCTTGCCCTATTCTCCTGCATCTAGAGGCAGATGCTGACTAGAAGGAGAATGCTATCATGTATTATATACTTAGTAAAAGTAGCCACATAGGACCAGAGAACTATCAGGCTTACTGATGTGAAAAGTCGGGACTGATCAGGTCTGAGTTGGTGGTTCATGGATACATGTGAGTCCAGATATCCCTACCATAATTACTCCTAGGACTGAACATGGTACCTGAAACACAAGATCAGCTTCATCTCCTTTGAACTGATGAATTGCCAAAAGTATGCAGATCCAGATGCCTGAACTACAGTGTGAGGCACAGGACCTCAGGATTCTGGGAAACAAAGAAAAGGGTCCTAGATAAAATGTACTCATAAGGAGATGCTGAATAACGGCAACTCCGGAATCTGAATAACGGCAACTCCGGAATCATAGTCTCTTTTTTACACAAATCTGGTAGTTTACATGGTGGGAGAGCTAAACCTCTTTGGCAATTGCTATAACAAATTATGCCCCTTCTATCCTGTACCATTATCCCCATAAAGATCACTCTCATCCAAAAAGCAGAAATTAGTTCACTACTGTGAACAAAACCCATACCTTACCCTAAGGAAAATAAAGAGAAAGGAGCATCCATCTCTTGGCTTATAAAATCAAGAGCCAAAAGGTTACTTCCCCATCCATTCACTGTGCCTAACCATCAAAGAAGTCAAGAACTCTCAGCTCTGATGGGAACTCCAGTGGCAGCCAGCAATTATTTCTGTAAAAAGAAAAGAGTATGCGGCTGGCTTTATAACTATCTAATGGTATGCCAAGATAGAGACAGGCTATAAGTTTCAGAGTGCTCTTGGTTGTAGAGTTGTGGCAAAGTCTTCTGCTCTGTTTTACAGCTGTTACTCTGGCCAATGGCTGTGTGGTCCAAGAACTGACAATACCCCTTGTTCTTAATGATATTCTCTGTAGTAGGTTTCATTTCATTGCAGTTGCCTACTCCAGAGAAGTAAACATTTTTCAAAACATCGATGCTGTTTCTACTTTTTGCATTTTTTTTCTTTTTTAGAAACAATTCTGACATTAAAATTCTGAAAATGAAGTCAACATTCTTGGTCTTATTCCACTTGCATTCATTAGAGAGTTGTCTGCCAGGCTAAAAGGCACTAATGTATTCTCTTCCCTCCAAATACATCAAAGAAAGGATGAAAAGATCCTATGAGTAAAGTTTTCAAAGCATTTTCTTTCTTTTCCTTTTTTAAAAACTATTTAATAGAAATGACTACTGGGTAGTCTATACATTATTCCTGATTTTTTTTTAATGGGAAATCCATTTGATGTGTTGTAAACAGTAACTTTTCGACTTCCAAGTGCTTTAAATTCAGATGCTCCTGAAAGGCAATGGTCCAGGTTACTACTTTTAATGCAGGAAGCCCTCATGAGGCTGGAAGAACTGCCTTAATGCCAGGTAAATAGACTTTGTTTCACCTCGGTTGAGAAAGTGTGCCAACCCTCTTCTCACTCAGCACCGGTCACTATGACTATTCAAGCTTTCATCTTTTTAATGCAGTCTGTCTATAAGCTTGTTTATTTCCAGTTTTGGAAAGAATCCCTTATCTTGTGATCTTATAATCTGTCGAGATAGGAATCTACTACGGTCTTCACCACAGAGTCAAGGCTAAACTCGCTTGTTCCTTTTCTATGAGATCCTCTTCCAGGATGGAAAGGCAGGTAGACTGTAGCTACAGACAGAGATGTTTGCATTCATACAGACTTTCTGCTCTTTGCCAAGGCCTGGCATGTGACTACTGTCCACCAGTTCATTATTTTGTCCACTGGAAGTTTGGTGTGCTCCAGTGGAGATAAATGACACAAGGTAAGTCCACCTACTGAAGGTATCTCATGCAGAATATCTGAGAGTCCTCGAGAAGTCATTTCGGTATGGCTCTGGGGTTTCCTAGACCTTTCACATTTTCTCCTGGCTCCATCTGTTTTGTTGTTGTTGTTGTTGTTGTTGTTGTTTTATCCTAACAGAAGAAGGGTTCAAAGAAAAGACTTATGTTAATTTGCCATAACAAATTAGCATGAATCCCACCTTAACCAACACCATTTTTACCTTATGTGCCATAAGTCAGGTACCCACATGGAGCTTTCTCTCCCCACATCCTCTCTCTCTCTCTCTCTCTCTCTCTCTCTCTCTCTCTCTCTCTCTCTCTCTCTCTCTCTCTCTCTCCCTCTCTCTCTCCCTCTGCTGTGGGTCTCTCATGCAAACTTAAGGTGCCCAATAGAAGGGCACTGAAGAGTTCCTGAAACTCAGTTTCCAGTGTGTCATGTTGTTGACACAATAAGGCTTCTTGTAGCTGAATGACAGGTTCCCATTCCCCTGCTTGACATTGACTGAGGATTGAAAACTTTCTCTAGTACCTTAGTATAGAATCCTTCATTTCCAAGTCAGCAGTGCTCTCACTTGGAAAGCTTCTAATATCTCATCAAGATGAACCAGGATCCTGTAGTACTTTTGAGCTCATCTAGAAAATGCAGGACAGTCTCCTTATTTTAATTATGTTTGTCAAGTCTCATGGGACAGCTACTGTAGGAAATCCATAGGCTCCAAGAATAGAAATATTGATCTTTCCAGCACCATTCTGCTTACCACTTCTAGATTTGGCTACAATACTCCCCTCAATGCTCAGAAGTAACGTCATAACAAGACCTGAATTACAGGACAGAGTGATGATATTCAAGCATCTCCTTGAATTTTGGAACAAGAGGAGTTGGAGATTGAACAGGACATAGTTGCTTATTCTTCAACAGTTGTGGATGGGAAGTGGATGAATGAGTGGCTGGAGAATGTGAACTCTGCTTTATAGTAGGCAAAAACTTGGATCTTTATGTGGGGTTTGATCTTTTCTACCTTTATTTATATTATTTATTTTTCAAACTAGTTACTACTTATTAACATATTCATTTACTTACAAGTGATCTAATTAAATGGCAATATATAACTGCCAGTGAAATCTTAAATATTAGATGTCCATTGATACATTTAGAATGTTCAGTTTTGGGAATAAGTTGATGATGAGTTTATTATGGCCTGGATATTACATGCTACCAAAGAAACAGAAAATGATCCAGGAAAAATTTCTCATCCTTCTCCTGAAACCAAAAAGCAAATGGAAGATTTTGTTGACAAGACCCTGATATATCTGTCTCTTGTGAGGCTGTGCCAGTGCCTGGCAAACACAGAAGTGGATGCTCACAGTCATCTATTGGATGGAACATAGGACCCCCAATGAAGGAGTTAGAGAAAGTACCCAAGGAGCTAAAGGGATCTGCAACCCTATAAGAGGAACAAAAATATGAACTAACCAGTACCCCCCAGAGCTTGTGTCTCTCATTGCATATGTAGCAGAGGATGGTCTAGTAGGCCATCAATGGGAGGAGAGGCTCTTGGTCTTGTGAAGGTTATATGCCCCAGTACAGGGGAATGCCAGGGCCAGGAAGCGGGAGTAGGTGGGTTGGGGAGCAGGGTGGGGGGTCAGGAGGGTATAGGGGACTCTCTGGATAGCATTTGAAATGTAAATGAAGGAAATATCTAATAGAAAAAGCAAATGGAAAGGATTGTTTTGGTCCAACTAAGCAATTTTCTAAAATGTGCCTCAAATACGTACCTGGAAACCTTATTATCCTTCATAATTGCATCTATATCATTCTTCTCATGCTGTCTTGGACTCTGGGTCAACTTCAGCTTCAAAGCAATCAGAAGATAAAGCCCTGTTTGTCATAAGCCCTGGTTGTGATGCCTAGAGAAGTCAAAATCAGTGCAAAGAACTAAATCTGTCTGGCTGAAGCCCTGTTCTGTTGCACGCCTTCTACATGGGGACAGTGCCCCTTGCATGTGGCTCTGTAGCAGAAAATCTACCCAGTCACCCTCTCTAGAGGAAAAGCACACTGATACACCCTCTCCATCACTACTGATAACTAAATGCTAGGCTTCCAAGCAAAGTGTGGCCAAAACCTGAGGCTCTTACGTGGACTGCCCAGTTCTGAGCATTCTCCACAGAGGAGCAGCAGTGTGGCCAAGTTAGCCCTAGGAGATCGCTATAGCAAAGGTCTCAAAAGCAGGGCTAATGGACAAAAGCTGACTCTGCCACCCACAGACGCAGAAGCTTCCTCGTATGAAGCCCATACAGCTACTTCCTGCTTACCTTGCCTGACTTGTATGTATCTATAGTCAAATCCCCTACCTCATGCACTATTTGTTGTCTAGTCTCTTCCTGCTTGTCTCCTAAACTGACACATGTGAATAAATGAAGAATACAAAACTCCCTTTAAAATATGCTGTGATCTCCAGTTTCTCCTCAGACCATGTAATATTTTTGCCTTTTACAAAACTGTGGACTGAGGCTATGAAGATGGCTCTGTGATTACAAGCACATTCCTGGTCTTCTCAAGGATGAAAGTTCAACACCCAGCCCACAATGGAGTGCTCCCAATTGCCTATACTACGGCATCGGGGGATCTGATGCCCTCCTCTGGCCTCCATAGACACTCTAACACACATAAGCACAGACAAACATATACACATAATTCTTTAAAGTAAATGTTCTTAGAAAGGTTTAATTAAATAAAAGACCTAAGGAACTGGCATTGATCACTTTTTAGTGACACCTGATAAACCTGGATAAGAAAGTTAACAATTGTAACCTACCAAGGACTCAGGGGCATGACAACTCATCTGTAAATATCACAAGCAAGACAGAAACACACACACACAAGTGGATACAGTCAAGTCAAATGTTCTGAGAATCAGTGTTTGAGGATATACAGGTATAGTATGCAAAGGAAAATGAAAAAAGAACCTGACATCCATTTTGTTTTTTTCTGCTTACAGCCCCCCCCCTTTGTGTATGTGTGTGTGTGTGTGTGTGTGTGTGTGTGTGTGTGTGTGTGTGTGTGTAAGTAATGTTACATGAATTAGTAAGGCTGTTGTTGAGGTAGTAATAGTTCATTTCAGATACTGTTCAGTATCATCATGATAAGGGAGATAGGTGATAAGCAATAGATGCTAATAGATGATAGGTAAGCAAGCACATAGATAGAGAGACAAGTTAATGATAAATATGCACTCTTAAGATAATAGGTGATTGATAGAAAAATAGATTGAGTGCTAATTGAATTAGCACTGCTTATAAATTAAATTATCAGAAGTATTTAGTCTTAAGAAAATGAAAATATAGTATAAAATAAATGTGGATAGTCTGGTAAGAACAATGCCATTTTTTTCTTTTCCTTCCTTCCATAATCAGGGACAATATGTAGATATTATCAAAACTAGAATAAAAAAAATAATAGAATGAAATAAAATAAAATAAACAACTTGTCATTGTCCAGACTATTTTAGGCTAGGAACACCCTTCCTTATTTCTCCTTAGAGGCCCCATTACCAATAAAGCCACCTATGCTCCAGTCAATGGCCACTGGCTCCAGGGTCATGATACTTCTATAGCATTTGAAGGCAACATCTTCTGAATAAGAACAGCCTGTGAGCTTCCTAGTTATAGTTCACCATTGTTGTATAGTAATCGGTATTATCAGATTTCTTCTGGTCCTTTGCTTTAGACCCTGAGACTATAGAACTTTAGACCCTAGTTTTACCACTGTTCTCTCTGTTTTCTCTCTCTCTCTCTCTCTCTCTCTCTCTCTCTCTCTCTCTCTCTCTCTCTCTCTCTCTCTCTCTCTCTCTTTTCTCTCTCTCTCTCTCTGGGTTATGTTATTCAAGATGATCTTTTTTCTATCTCCATCCATTTTCTTGTAAAGTTCATGTTTTTAACAGCTAAATGATATTCCAGTGTTTGAATGTACCACACTTTCATCACTCATTCATCAGCTGATAGAGATCCAGGGTGTTCCCAATGTATGGCTACTGTGAATAAGCCAACAATGAACATTGATGAGCAAGTGTCTCTGTATTGGGATACAGAGTCCCTTGGTTGTATGCCCAAGCATAGTAGAGCTTGAGGTAGATCAATTCCTAGCTCCCTAATTACTGCACACATAAATGCTGAAAGCTTAAAGAGTGGGGATTCTGATGGCCCAAGCCATATTGTTTGAGACTCAGGTAACAGCATTTTGTCTTAAGACTCCAACATCGTGCCGGAATATAAAGAGTTACAGGAGCACAAAAACTAGATCACGTTGTATCTTGTGGGCCCTGGTAGTTCTTATCTCAATCTTGAGCACAAGAGGACAGCAGTGAAACATTTGAATCTAGAGAATGCTGTGACGTAATTTGTACTTTCATCACTGTAACTCTAGTATGAGAGGCAAAACACATGAAGAAAGAATGGATGCCAGGACCTGTGGACTCATGTGTTGATTGCAGTGATGAAAACATGTAATTAGATCCCAGAGATTCTTGGGGGGTGAAGTTAAGAATGTGGTTATGACTTGAAGATGGGAAAATGAGAGAGAAGTTGTCAAGGATGGCTTCCAGCTATTTGGGTTAAGCAAGGCACTGGAGGGGTTATGATGTGTCATACATTGAAAAAGCCAGGTTTTGTTTAGCTGTATTTTGTGTGAGCGATGTCTTACAGATTAGATTGTGGAGGTGGTAAATTCTAGGTATCTTGGGACACACCCAGGTCAAGATGGAATGCAGGATGTTAGTCACAGCCAGTCTGTAGCAATAGACAGTGGTGATAATGCTCTAGTGCTCATGCTGAAGTGTGAGGCTGTTGGCTGTCCTGCAGTACCTGTTCTCTTCTTATTCAGATGTATAACACAGAGAAGTATGTGACAAATTCCTCCCTTCTCACCTAATATTGGGAGAATCGACATACCCTCTGAATCAGGATTGGCCATTTTAGCCAATATAGCATTAACAAATATGCCTCAATAAACCTTTAAACTCAAAGTTTTAATATGTTACATAAGTTAGACTCACCCCTTTTATTGCACTGGCAACTATCATGCTGCCATGGGGTGAGCCCTAGAGAAGCTTTCTAGAGGAATAGAATCTATGTGAAGGTTGCTAAGCTCAATGTCCCCTTACCAATTAACCCATAAGTATATGAAGATATTTAGCACCTGACCACAGCATCTAAGCATTTCCCAGTAAAGTCAGTTGTGCTGGATCAAAAAAAAGTAGCAACCAAAGTGACCAAACACTGTGTTCTAAATGAAATGGCTACTATTTGAACCATTCAATTTAGAAACAATTTGTTTCACATAGAACCTAACTAATGTAATCTCTGGCTTCCAGATATGTTTTTTTTTTTCCGTCTCCCTTGCAGCTAAATCTGACTATATGACCATATGTTCACATTCTCTTTATGGATAAGAAAGAGTGTGGAAGAACCTGGGTGATTTTTTTTTAATTGTTAGAAGAAACTTTGTATTCTCACCTCTCTCCCTCCATCTTCTTTATCCGCCAGTGTGAGAAGAGGAACCTCAATCACCACTATGGGTCAAAGGTAGGGACAAATTCCAGGCAGGCAATGTTGAGCATAGGAAGAAGCTCATGTCTGTGAATATTTTTATGGAGCAGAATATCACATAAACTTAGACTGTCATCTTATATATGAGAAAGAAACCCTATCCTATGCAAGTCATTGTTGTTGGGACCCCATTTACCTACAAAGGGACTATAAGTCTATTCTTTTTGTTGGTGGGCGGAGGAAGGCTGTCTCCTGTAACTTACCCTGTTACTCTACAGACAAAGATAATCTCAAACTCCTAGAAATGAGTCTGCCTCTGCAAGACTAAATGTCCATCATCAAAGCATTAGACACAAGAAGACAGACATACTCCAGTCCTTGACTTTGAACTTGACTTTTCTGATGTCTTTTATCTTTTGCTCTTGTAGTTGCAGGTTTCTGTAACCAATCCCTAGCTGCTTTGGTCTGAACATTCTCCCCTCATCCCAATAACAATAGGTGTCTGATTGTCTAGAAGCTCTTTAACTGGATAAACCAATTTCTTATTAAGCTGTCTCATCTCACTCAGCTACAAACAACGTTACCATCATTCCCAGCACCTTCCCTGCAGACATTCACTGGTGGAATGCCTTACACAGTACAAGAATAAGCAGGTTCAACTGTGAGAAATTGAATGGCTTTGAACAAGTAACACTAATATAATATGTATGGCTATGTTATCATGTAAGAGGTATTTTATTCCTTTCGCACACATTCCCTATAGGAAAGTATTTTTATTCTGTAAGTTATTAAATCAAATCATTAGATGGGAAGTTTCATTTTTAATGAAATAAAAAGTGAATAGAACAGAGTAGACATAATCATTGAATACAGTATGTTTCTACTGTATTCAATGTATAGGTATATATATACAGGCCTATATCTTTTTGTGTATTTGAGACAATAACCTAAAGGGAAAACAGATCTTTAGAGAACATTTATCACTGTCCTCTACTTGTTTCCTATCTCTTTCCTCCAGTTAGCATCTTCTCTAACTTCCATGGAACAACCATCATCCCTCATTCCTAACCCATGGAGGTGTACCTATGGCTTGGGTAGTTTGTTACACCCTTAGAGCTAAAGAGTCAGCCCAGGAAGAAAGATAGGATGTTACTTATTGGTTTTCACGAACCCAGCCTTTTCCATGAGTGTGTAAGTCTGAGCAACAGAATCATTTTGTGCCCTTGCCTTGCTCTTTCCAGGGGCTGGTGAATCTCTGGTGGCTGGAATTATCATATGGTTGGTCTGCCTATGGTTTGGTCAACCCACAAAAAGTTAGCAGACATAGCCACTGCAGCCATCATGTGATCTCCTGTATCTAGCTTGGCTGCAACATGCCATGACATTTTAGCCACATCCAACACCCACAAAAACAAAACTCTGTTTCTAATCTAGTTTGACATGGATTTCTGTCACTTATGGTCAAAGACCCTCACTACTGCACTGTCTTCATGGGACAAAACTTTTTTGAAAGAGAAAGTGGAAGCATAGAGAAGTTAAATACTTCCACCAATGTTGTACAGTAACAGAACCTGAGTTCTGTCTTCCCAGCCTTCTAAGAGCTCTCATGCTCCTCCTGTATACATACAGAGGTGTGACCCAGAACTTCTGAGCGTCTTTGGTCTTTGTGATTGAAACAGAACAAGTATTTCTGCATGCCAAACTTTGGTTTCTCTAAGAGCTTGATGCCTCTTCATGAGGTGGGATCCATCAGCTTTCATGGGAGTCTTAGTGGATATAAGAAACAAACAAATCAATACCCTTAGTCATTTGATTCTTTCTCTTCTTCAGTATCTACATCTCTATCTTTTACTGTTCTAAAGTTACATTTTTAAATGGCCCAAAATTATCATGATCCCTGCTAGATATTCTTTTTTATACTTATCATATTTTCATTATTTAAAACAATTTTTCTCATTTATTGTGTTTTTATTATTAAAACCAATTTTTAAATTTAAAAGTATTAAGATCATATTTCCCCTCTCCCCAAGTCCTCCCAGATCCTTTTATACCTTCCTACTCACCCAACTTCAAGTTCTTCTCAAAACCTAAAACCAAGAAAACAAAATAAAACAACACACTAAAGGGGAAAAATGAAACCAGAAGATAACCAAATAAAAGCACACACACACACAAAAATCTATGGAGCTCATTACACATTGGACATGAGGCATGTCCTGGAGTGATTGATAGACTCCATTACTAAAAACTGATGTTACCCCTCTCAGTGGGGATAACAGTTCAGTTAGTAACCTCTATTTTAGTGGCTAGGTTTTCATTCATTCATATATATATATATATATATATATATATATATATATACATATATATATATAAAACAAAATAAAAGGTGAAGATGAAAATTAAACATAAAAGATAAAACAAAAATTATCACCTCACAGTTGGACAAGACAAGCCAACAGGAGGAAAAGAACCCAAGAAAGACAAGAATCAGAGACAGACTCTTTTGCATACTCAGAAATCTCATAAAAACACTAAACTGGAAGCTACAATATAACACAGAGGACTTGGTGAAGATCTATCCAGGCTCTGTGCATGCTTTCTCAGTCTCTGAGGGTGCAGGTGAGCTTTTCTTATAATGATGAAGGTTTTGATTTTTTTTGGTGTCTTCCATCCCCTCTGGCTCTTACACTGCTTCTCTCTCCTCTTCTGCAGCGTTCCCTGAGCCCTGAGAGGAGAGATTTGATAGCGACATCCCACTACTAGATTTTCAAAATTGATATATAACTTGCAGGCCAAATGTCTTACCTTTTGCTTATTATTTCCATATAACTATGAATATGTATTTCATATTGAGCACATTCCCTCCTCACTGTCTACTAGATCAGCCTTTTAAAGTTCATGATCTAAAGATATTAATGTGACTACAAGTTTGTGATCGTCACTGTTATCTAATTCACAAAGATTTTCATCAGCACATCCTGTAAATAATTTTCATTAAGTAATATCCATTAGCCCTCATCTCCCATTTCTGCTTTCCCCCTCGTCCACTGGTTTATCTAAGGATTTGCCTATTCTAGACATTTCTTTCCATTAAAATAATGCAATGTGTGCCACTTTGAATCTTACTGCTAAGTACAATGTTCTAAAAATTAAATCATGAGGCAGCATGCTCTAGTAGTTCATCCTGTGTATATGTGAATAATGCTCCTTTTTGTGGATATACCACAAACTCACTCATCTCTCAATAGGTAGATGAGTTGTTTCCAATAAGGGCAGTTGTGAGCAAGTGTGTTATAAACATTCTTGTGCAAACATCAGTTTTTAATCCTTTAGCTATATACTTTGAAATGTCAAAACTCACTTTAAAGTCATACTGTTTAATATCGTCATTATTGAATGCCACCTTTTTATCTATAGATGTTACATATTCTAGATAATAAAATTTGATTGGGCTTATGGCTTACACGCATTTCACCCAGTCTTTGTGTTGTCTTTACACTTTTTTTTATAATGTCTTTTGAAACACAAAGGTTTTGCTTTATTTTGATGAAGTATAGTTACCTTTTCCTCTAGTTTTTATGCCTTTAGTGTCATATATAATTCATGACAATAAATTGAGACCATGTGCAATCAAATGTCACAATGACTGGTGCCTGTTATTTTCAAGAGTTACATGTTATCACTCACATTTAGGACTTTAATCGGTTTCAGTTTATTTCCATATGTGGTATGAGCTGCAAGTCAAATTCATTCTTCTATACACAGGTGTCTGTGGTTCTAGCATCATTTGTCTGGAAGACTGTTCTTTGTCCATCCCAGTAAGGTTTGTATGTACCTGCTTGTGCTGAGCACTGCTCTGAACTCTAGACGTATCCTAGTGTATAGCACAGACAAAATCCCTTCCCATCTGGACACTATCCTTGTAGCGTGGGCATGGAAGGCATTAACAGTCAGAATAGCACCAGCTAAATCACCACCACTCTGCCACACTGGACAGGGTGATCTGAAATGATTGTGCTGATGTGTATTCCCTTTATTTGTATAAAAAGCAGCATGGTAATTCTAAGAAAAACTGTTCATTTCATAGAAGCAAGCGTCTAACAGCTCTGCCAACTTACCAACCAAGGCAAGGATATGTTGCTGTAAAGATGTTTGGTCTAAGACCATGACTCTTCTACCTAGCAGGAATACCTCACCCTCTTCCACTTTATCAGCTTGAGCTAGTTCTTCCACCTCCCTGAAGGCTTTGCAGTAGGATATTATGTCAGCTACGTCACCAAACTGCAATTGTAAAATGCCATTTTCTAATCTCTGATGAGGTGGATACAGTTCATAGCTTTATGCCCAACAGTAAAACAAAGTCTCCCTGTTTCTCTCTTGGGGGGATTTTGAATGTCTTAGGGCTTTATATCAAGTCCAAAATGAACGTGTGTGTGTGTGTGTGTGTGTGTGTGTGTGTGTGTGTGTGTGTGTGTGAAGTGTGATTTCATTGGCACTCATTACTACTTTGGAAGTGTCATTCACTCAATTTGAACAGCTCAAGCTAAATCATTCATTAATTCAAAATATTTGTCAAGTACCTGAACTATAGGCCAGGCAACGTAACAGACTGAGCTAAATGTAATATGGTGACCTAAACCTGAACATTCACCATGCCCAGTTCCTTAGTAGGAATGCTGTTAGCATCAAGCCAAAGGAACTACTTACTGTTCAGCCATTCATTTCTTCTCATGCCTGTACAATGTTCTTTCATTTCTGAGGTACTGTGGTCTCCAGCAATCTCAGAAATCATAAACCTTTTCTTCGTGTTCAGTGAACCCAAATCCCATCACAACCTCACAACTTATATCCAGACATGGCCTACAGGTTCTGATGGCCCTTTTTATCCAAGAAGGATGGCTCCAAGGACCCTATAAGTCTCAAATTCCTTATATGATATGGTATAATATTTGCATAAAACCTTTGCATGTTATCCCATATAAATTATTGTGTGTATATTTGCGTGGTTTGTACATGTTCATGTACCATGTTCAAAAGCCGGACATAACAGCAAGCACCTGCAATCTCACTGCTGGGGGATGCAGGGACATGAGGATCCCTGGGGCTTGCCGGCCAGCCAGGCAAAGCCAAATCAGTGAGTTTCCATTTTATTGAGAGCCCATATCTGGGAAAATAATGTGGAGACTGATAGAGAAAGCTACCCAGTGTCCACCTCTGCTCTCCACATGCACATGCACACACATGAACATGAACACACACATTCATGCATCAAAAAATAAAAGGAAGGAAGAAAGAAAAAGTAAAGGAAAAAGAAAGGAAGAAAGAAAGACAAAGAGACTTGCATGTTTACAGTTAATATTTTTACATAGAAATCCATACTTCCATGTTTTTTTTAATCATAAGAACTGAAAACCAGCCCACATGCCCGCATAGTCATAACCATATAGAATGGGGATCCCCATCCTCTGGCCCTCCACTGTTCACATTGCCTTGAGCTCCTACCCTAACCTCCCTATGTGATAGAGTTTGACCTAGGAGTTGTAAGCTGAACTAAGCCCTTTCTCGTCAAAGATGCTTTTGGCTATGGTGTCGTATCACAGCAGTATAAACCCGGACTAAGACAGTAGCAAGTTACCTCAAAACTTAATAACCATGAACAATGACCATCTCTTGTTGTTTGGGTGACTTGGGAATGCAGATATGAAAACAGTCCTCTAGCTTTCATTTACAAAAGCACAATGGGGATTGCCTGGCTGATTATATTCTGGTGTGGTCAGGGTGTGGTCAGCTCAACCTTCACTGGGAAGAATCTACTTCTCTACAGTAGAATTTCTCCAGTTCTGCTAGATGGGAGTGGTAAGGAAGGACCTGTTGTCCATAGACTCTACTTGGCTTCTTGCAACCCGGACCTACACACAGAGCATCTCACACAACTGTTGGCTTTATTAAAGTGGGGGTCAACAGGAGAGAGAAAAGGATAACACATGTGATACAGAAACCATAGTCTTTTGAATCCAGTCAATGCTTCTGTCATATTGTAGTCACTGGGTCCACTGTACACTCAAGGGAAGGAGATTATATAATATACAATATCAGTATGTGGGAACCCTGTTCATCTACATACTACACCAAATATCTGACCCAAATTATGATTCCAGGCAGGTACTCAAAACAGTTATAGGAAATACTACACTCTCTCTGTTGCTATGGAAATTAGGATGAATTACCAAATCTTTCTATCTCAGTTTGCCAACGGAGTTTATCTTGCAAGACTCTGGAAAAGGTTAAATTCCATGAGGTTCATGAGGCACTTTACTTCAAAGGGCACATAATGGCAAATAGTCAATGTATATTGGTAAATATCCCCACCATCATGATCATGTTATCTTTATCTTAGGCTGGCTTAAGTGCTCACCTATAACCGCCATCATTACATAAGAGACACCCACAAACTTCTCTAAGAATATCTCTTACTTGTTCTTGTGGGAAGACAGCAAAGAAATGGATAGAGAGCGATCGACACCAGGTATATTTATTCTATGCTCTTTTACCATAATAGCTCCTGAAAGATATAAATACAAGCAAAAACAAACAAACCAAAGGCAAAGAGATTAACTGTGGATTGCCTCAATCTAGGTGTCTTCTCACCATACCACCTGTCAAGTGTGTTCCAGATGAAGTCACTGGAGAAAGAGCCTGAATCTAAGATTAGCCTTCGGACTTAAGGACAGACACGGTTGTCATAACTTTGTAGTACATGAAAAATTATCTTTCTTTCCAAGAGTTCATGACTCCATCTTTATTTAAAAGAGATCACAGTTCTTGGATTTAAGGAATCAAAGACCACTTTAGTCTGTTTTTCTCATTAGATAAAGAAACATAAATTTAAAGAAGTGAAGGTACCAACTAAGTGGTAAAGCTCCAGGACCTTCTCTTTACTAAACCAAAAGTTTCCTTGAGAAAAGCAATTCATCTGACCTTCATGCTGAGTATGATTGGTGGTAAGGAGACAAGGCTATAAGTACTCTCAGAAGGAATTACCCCATCTACCTCTCTCTAACTCTGTGCTACATGGCCAGCCAAGGCCTAGCATCAGAGATCAACTACAGATATGAACACAGAAAAGTCCTAGAGATGCTCTGCGCGCACCAAGATACCTCTCACCACCATTGACGAAGACTAAAAAGGCTTGCCAGAGTCCAGCCACTAATTAGAGACAAAGGAAGTGACAGGTTCAGCTTTTCTGATCTCAGGGGAACCACAAGTGTCTAGTTTTATAGTGTTTGGAGTGTATCTTCCCAAGTGCCCACGAGAGAGTTGCCTGTGGGATACCCAGACCACATTCACCTTGAAGTGAGCCTTAAGGGACAGCCACATGTGTTCTTAAAAAGAAAATGGACCAAAAGGATCCCACGTGAATCTCCTAACTCTGTGCTCCCTTGATTTTTGTCTCTCACTTTAATTACACTGCAGTAAATATCTGCCAGGCTACCACTACTTACCATATCTCTACACGAATAACAGGATCAGAGAGGCTACCATCCATTCTTCCTTTTGACTTGATTTTTTTCCTTCTAGAATAATATCACTTTTCCTGTCTCATTTCTAATGTGATAGCAACATAAGAGTGATGTTTAATTGTTCCTGAGAGAAAAGCTTTTAAAAATGTATTCTGTGATATGCTTACAATAAGCAATTTCTCTCCAGAGGATGTTTTCCAAAGGTGGGCGGGGGTTGGGGGGCGGTGGTGGAGTGATTCTTAAAAGTAATTTCAGCTGCAAAGTAGATTAAATATCCACCATATTAGTCACAGAGCATTAGATGGAATTGAGTTGAGGGAGCAGAGGTCATAGAGTGGTTGAAGTTTGTAGCCCACCAGAGGAACAATAAAACCCAAACCACACTTAAAATCATTAACTTTAAACCCTTTGATATGAGATCCAAAAGCTCACTGCTCCTTCCAGGAACCTCCAAAAGCCATGCCTAGTAAAAGAACAAGTCTCTTCAAGAGATCTTCATTTCATGAACTACTTTAAGTGCACCAAAAGGCAACGGAGAGAAGATGGAGGCTTTCCACATTTTCAGAAAGAAATGTATTTCTCTGTTTGTTCGAGTTCCAAACCTCAGCCCACCACTCTTCAAAACATTCCGAGACAAATAGGTTCCAACTGAACGTGGTGTGTGCAAGACTTGCTCATCTCTGAAGCTGTGCATGGTGGTGCATGTAATCCTGGCCCTTGGAAGACTGTGGCAGGACAGCGGGTTTGGTGCCAAGCTGTGCTACGTAGAGAGAAGCAAACCTCCGGACTGTGAAGCTGCTCCTTTCAAATCTCCTCAGCCCCAGCCCTTGCTGCCACTGCCTGGGAGGCCCTGAACTCGTGCCTGAGGGGCAGTGTTTTCAGGGCTGATGGGTTTTGATTATAATGTCAAACTGAGCTCCCACTAACTTCCAAAGACACTCTTGTGAGACATCTAAAAGCCTCGGTGCCCCTGCCCGTGGAGGGAAGCAGCGTGAGGCAAATCTCTGAACTTAAAGTTGGCCTGCAGAGACAACTGAAAATGGAGGCAAAGGCTGGGAAGTCATGAAATATGCAGAGAAAGGGCTTCTTATTTGCCAAACTGACTGCAAAATTAGAGGTACGAAGAACAACAATGGAAGAAAATCAATCCACCTTTTCTAATCACTAAACAACTTACCTATTCCTTCCGCCATGGCTGTTAAGTGCCCTGGGTTCTGTCTCCAGCAGCTAATAAAATCAATGTTAACATCTATTAAAGCTATAAGCACTACATCTGTAAATAATGAGATGTTCTCTTTGGTGCTGCCTATTAGGATGAGTGAATACTGGCGATAGAGAAGAGTTGTAAACATACTTGCACTTACGATTAAACTAAATGTGTTTATTTCTAAGAAAGCGAATAATTTATAGAATTCCCTGGTGCTCAGGCTAATGTACATTTGGAATAGTATTATAGGGGGAAAATGTGTTCAATGAAAACTTTTTACCACAAATTTGTAAAGGGGAAAGTGAAAATGCCAAATGTATTATATAGCTGAGAAGTAAAAGTCTAGCATTTGCTCGCAACAAAGGATACATAGTTTCCCAGGATGGAATAGTGAGCCAGGGACAAAACTATCGCCATGAGAATTAAACTGCTTGCAGTTGGGCTGAAGAATCCAGCATACCTTGAGTTCTTTGGAGCATATACCATAATTGTGCAGTGGAGAACAAAACCATAACATTGTTCAACTGAGAGGCATTTACAATGCAAAAAGACAGCTGTGTCACTAAGATTCCATATCATATGCAGCCTCTGTGAGCAACATCTGAGCCCAGACCTCATTGCCTCTGTGAGCTCAGATAAGTGACCTCACTTTCTTCAGCCTCGTTCTGCCAAGTGAGGGTCACAGCCATACTTCTAATCCTGTGTGCTCGTTGTAAAGATTCAGTGATCTAACTAACACCCACAGCCATTAGAACAATACTGCTAGATAGTCAGCATTTAAAGTGTTTGCTTTTACGATTTCTTTTGCAGTTGATGCACGTAGTATAAGGGGATAGTGAAAATAAGGAGGCTGCTACTGCTGGCCCTTCCACTTCCAGCTTTGTTCCTTGGTGCATTTATAGTGACTGGATATTAAACAAACCTTCCAAATACATTACACTTATATAATATGTGCAGGTACATATTTTAAATGATGGGATGTCTTCCATGGCACTCTGAAGTTTGCTTGTTTTACTTAATGGTCTACTTGAAGGCATCTCCACCTCAGGCCTTCAGGGAATCCTGCTCATCTCAGTGATAGGTCGTCAAATACCACGTGTTGAGCATGTGGTACCTTGATGTTGCTGGTGAGGATCATTTCTAGTCTTGTTGTCATAAACAATGCCTCCGTGTGCCCACAGAAGCAGACATGCTTGCACACATGTGTTTCCATCTGTAGGAAGAATGTCAGCAATAAAAGTGGTAAGTTGAAGACAGAATTGTGCTAACTGTGGCAAAAGACATCCGTTTGTCCCAAAGCAGATCTTCAGACAAGAGTCTGCTTTGACAAGCTGATTATATTTTTTAAAAATAAAAAAAAGAAGATATTGTTCTGTGTCATATTTTTTATAGAAAAAATATTGCCGCTGTCCCAGGGAATGCAGCCAGAGAAGACTGAGGCACGAAGAGCACAAGGCATGTGTTGGCTGAGTACAGGGTGACCTCAAGACTAGCCTGGACCACTTAGTGAGGCCATGTTTCAAAATGAAAAAAAAAAAAAAAAGACAGAGAGAGAGAGAGAGAGAGAAGAAAAATGAAAGAAAAGTGGATAGAGATGGAAATTAGCATAGAGCCTTTGCTTCATATGTACAAGGCCCAATATGGAAGAAGAATAGAAAAGGACAAGGAGGATGAGTAAGAAGAGGAAAGGAGGAGGAATAAGAATCGAGACATCAATGGGAATCAGTGGGAGGAGAGGCCCTTGGGCCTAAGGGTGTTTGATGCCCCAGTGTAGGGGAAAGACAGGGTGGGAAGACAGGAGTGGGTGGATGGGGGGCAACCTCATAGAGTAGGGAGGGAATGAGATAGGGGATTTCAGAAGGAGAGACATGGAAAGAGGAAAACATTTGAAATGTAAAAAAAGCCAACCATTGGACTGAGCTGGGGGTGGAGGGGTCAGTTCCCGATGGAGGAGTTGGAGAAGGGACTGAAGGAGCTGAGGGAGTTTGCAGCCCCATAGAGGAAGCAACAGTATCAACAGGTCAGACCCCCCTGGAGCTCCCAGGGACTGGACCACCAACCAAAGAATACACATGGAACAGCCCATGGTGCTGGCCACATATGTGGCAGAGATGGCCTTGTTGGACATCAGTGGGAGGAGACACCCTCAGGCCTGAGGTTGTTCGATGCCCCAGTGTAGGGGAATGCCAGGGTGGGAGGATGAGAGTGGGTGGGTGGAGGAGCACCCTCATAGAGGCAGGGGGAGGGGGAATGGGATAGGGAGTTTCAGAAGGGGAGACCTAGAAAGGGAAAAACATTTGAAATGTAAATAAAGAAAATATCCAAGGGAAAAAACTAAAAATTAAAAATAAATAAAAAAGAAATGTAAATAAAGAAAATATTCAATTTTTTAAAAAAAAAAGCAAAGGCGAGAGAAGTAGAAAAGAAAAAGGAGGAGAAGGAGGAGGAGGAAGAAATAGGAAAAAGGGACTATGAGGTAGGGAAAGCAGGGTAAATACCTATTGGTTATTCAACAGATCCAAGTACAAGATGTATCATAATTTTTATAAAGCTTTGTGGCAACTTTTACCATGTTATCTTCTCCAAAAGGACAGAGCTCATGAGTTACATTTACTGAGGCTAGATGTCAGTCAGATCAAGTGTTTGTTCATTATCTGAAAACATTATTAAAATAGAATTTGAGGCAGGAAATCAACAAAGGAATTATTTTTCTCATTTGACAATGGATAACAGATGGGATGTATGATCTGGCCCATAACTGATAGTCGAATGTGATATCAGTGGCAGGGAAAGGCCGGGATCCTGGGGATGCTAGTCCAGGGTCAAGCCCCTCTGCTGCCTAATTTTGGAATCTTGGAATGAATTCCATCAGAACCAGATCAGGGTTGACAAAGCAAACCGAAACTGAGATAAGCAGAACTGTAAAGACTTCCAACTGAGTTGGGGCATGGCCATGGAGGGAGACAGGGTACAGTTCATAAGCCTGTCCATTTAAGTAACATACTGATAAAATAAATTACATCCTACATACATTATTCCTCTTGGAAAATATTTATGGTATCAGGAGTTATGTCAGTAATATCAGCATTTCATGATTCTCTGATAAGAGACACAAAAAATGTATTTTTATGACTCTCATATTTTTACATATAGAAAGTATCTCATTGCCAGAGAGGTTATATATTCAATTTCCTGGAGACTGAAAGATTATTTTTGAGCAAAAGTCAGTGAAATGAATATAATAATGCTCTTAAATATGCTAGGTTCATTTCGTCGATAATAACATAAGGATTATCTCCCTAAACTTGGAAATTCTTCCGTAAAATCTGAATCCCCCTCACTGAGGTGCAGCTTCTCTGAAGGCAATGGGCAAAGCTAAAGGTTTGCCAAGTCCCTGTCTCATTGTGTCCTGTGCAAGTATGACAGGTTCTGAGCAGCAATTATAATTTAAAAACTCAATTTTAGCATTAACATCACAAAATGTAAATGACATTATTATAAAGAAAAATAGCTGTGGACAAGTCAGATTAGTTTACACAGATACATTCTTGTCTGATGGAAGAAAAAACAAACCTGCAAAGCAACCCCCAGCATCCTTTAAGTGAGGCTTAAGAGCAATATTATTAATCAATAGCAAGGGAAAGAGGCCACAGCATCATTTAGTTCCCTGTGGTACAGACCTTCCCTACTGAGCATCCTTTATTTGCCCCATACACAAAACACGAAAGTTAAAAGTTGACAAGGAATTCAAATAAAATGAGTCTGCTACAAACTCCACACCATATACATGGAGAGACTAATTATTCCCCCGCTTGTTTGGCTGATATCATTAGAGTACATCTCGTTTTACTGTTTTTGTATGTGCTTTTACATGTTTCTCCAGTTTGATATTATCTGTTACAAACAGCCAGCTACTTAGGAGCGGCTTCCACAGTATTTTATAACAAGCCCGGGCGGGCACTTAATGAGCCTATTACAAGGACTACAGGGAGAAGAGGCTTTTGTGAGCCCCTTTCTGCCTGTCCCCTTTTGAGTTTAGGACGTAGGATAAAGCCATTGAGAGGAGAGCTTAAATGAGCTTTTGCTGGTCGATCCACCTTGAATAGAACTGGTATGGTTCATTTAGAAAGAGAGAGTGGCTTCGAGGGGACCAAGAGGACTCCGGGGAGCATCTCTGAGGGGGTTGCCGTGGCAGCCACCTAAAGCTCCCGAATGAGTCCATTCCAGAATCTGCACAGTCGAAGTTTTTACCTTGAGTCTGGCACAAACTTGGGTGAATAAATTCACAGACTTGACGCCACCCTGCTTGGAAAAAGAACACAGTCTAGCTCATAGAGACATTGGGATGTGGCTAGTTAGAATAGAGGCAAGAAATATGGAAGGCTCTGGAAATGGAGGTCCGACCCACCGGCAATATAATTCCATTTCTGCTTCTCACTAGCCCTGTGTCTGAGGAAATGTATTAGTAAATCTGTGCTTCAGTTTCCTCCCCTGTAAAATGCGTGCGATGATCATGTAGCCTGTCATTAACTTGCTATATACAGGTGTCTTACAATACTCAGCCCCAGCAAGGACTCCCTGGGGATACTATCCTTCCTACCTACAAAAGAATCAGGTGAGTAAACACTACTCATCCAAGTGTATACTGAATAAAATTTATAAACATCTTACATATTTGGCTTCATTTAAAAAAAAACACTTGACACAAAATTAGTCATTATGATTTATTGCCTAACAATTTATTGATGTATTACTTTATTTTCTCTACGCATTTCTCATACCCACATGATAGACAGGCAGCTAGTCATTTGAATTTTTTGAGTTATGGAATTGTGTATTTTAAGTTGACTTTGAAAGCCTTTAGAGAGTCAATTATCCTTCAGCCTATGGCAATCCTGACCATTTGATTCTTCATGTCCCTCCTTTATTTATTTTCTTATTCTTACCTTTTATTTCCTGAAGGAGTTTGTGTCATCAGTCCTTGAAACACGTGAATGCACTGTGAATCATGGAAAGAAGACACCATAGGAGCACCATATGGGATAAGAGAAACAGAGACTTCCCTGGGCCAAAGGAAGCCAGAGCAGGCAGAAGAAAAGAGCCTGCTCCTTGGCTAGTGGCACTCACTCAGAGACAAGACCCAGCAAGAGATCTCCAGACCAGTTTCTAATACCCTATGAGGGAGCCACAGACCCATGGAGGGGCCTTGGATCCTGGCTGTGTTAACTTTCAAGTAGGTCTTACCCAAGAGCCTCCCAATGCTGTGTCACATGCCAGACTGCCATGGAAACACAAAAGTTAGAGAACCCATTGGCTTGAAAGTATCTGACCACCACACACAGCCAGAAGGGGTCAGATTAAAGCAGTAAAAGATAATACAAGGCATGAGAACAACCTTTACAATCCTTCAACTGTCAACCATAACCAAGTGATTGCCTTTGTAATGAGATCTATTTTATGGTGAGTTAGAGAACACAAATGGCATTTCATTGGGAGCATACTGTAACTAGCTGCTTTGGGTTGTTTGGTCGGTTTGTGTTGAGTGTTAAGTACTTTGCACAGGCTAAGCAAGCGCTCTACCCCTAACCTACCTCCCCAGTCCTCTCTTTACTTATTTTGAGACAGAGCCTCGCTAATTTGCCAAAGATAACCTTGAACTCATTCTGTAGTCCAGTTAGGCTGGAAGCTTTCAATCCTATACCCTTAGCTTCCTTTCCAGTGTACGCTATTTCTAATGTGAGTGTCAGAAGCCACCACATCAGGCATGAAAATCTAGAAATTCAAATACACTATGTTCTCCCTGCTCAAAGTTGCTTCCATTTGGCTCATCTGAGCAGTGGCTTTGTTTTATTTAAATAGAAAACGAAATCAAAGATACACACATGCCTCAAGTAGGACGCCCATTTCCCAGTTCACTGGTGGTCCAGCATAAATCCCCATAATCTTTTGCTTCCTGCCAACCATGGATGTGTCTGAGGTTCAGAGTCAGGGTGTAGATGCTAACTCTCTTTCAGACTTCCTAGCCCCCTGGGCATGAGTCCATCCTCAGGCCATCTTACTAACATGGGCTTAATGGTAATCTAAGGTCAGGTTTATTCCCTTCTCAGTAAATGGAATTGGT